>NC_069137.1:20045569-20056225 GCF_026914265.1 Mya arenaria
GATAAGCTAACGATTACTTGGAACAAGCTAACAAATGTTTTTAGTCTCGTCCACGTATACCAATGTCCATATGTTTTTAAATAAATGTGAAGTGAAGCACATTGTCGAATGCTGCTGAAGTGTAAAGCATTGCTACGCTACACTACGCTTAATGTATGATCCGTTTAAAAAATGGTTGTAATGGTTATTTCAGTATGTGGCGGATCCGTAGTCTAGTGGTAACACACTTGACTATTAATCCAGGTGTCGCGAGATCGACTCCCCTTCGAATCACTAAAGATACTGCTCGTCTTCCGGAGGGACATTAAATGGGGGGGGGGTCCTGTGTGACAGTGCTATACACTGGAGCTCGTTAATAAGCAGGGTAGCTCTAACCAGGGTTACATTCTGTCTGTGCACTATGCTTCATCAACCTTAAATGCTTAACACTCTTAACGGAACACTCGCCGACTGGGCAAGGTCCGAGTGCGAGTATTAATAAGCTTACACACCACCTTATTGCAGTATAGAATGCGATTAACGTTTCCTGTTCATTGATGAACACCATTCGAGGCATGACATATCACTTAAAATTATTTGTTACAGGCAGCAGTGTTACTGGTCTACATTTGTACGAGTTTTTGACATTTCGCCTTTAAACTGTATATTTGATAATTATTACCTGTGTGGCATAGCATTTTCACGCGTTATATGCTTTTAACTTTAGCGTGAATAGTGTCTGTAAACATGAAATAAGTGGCTGCCATCTGTAATTTTAAGTGTTCATTTTGCAATTTTGTCAAATCCCGGTCCCTTGTTACTACTTAAGGTTACACAACGCTATGTGAAGTAAATTAGTCATTACTGTGTTAAATTAAATATTTATTGTTAGTGATTTTTTTTTTTCATTCGTAGATTACGCTTGTGTCGTCACTAGGTGATTATTAAATAGTGAACACCCTTACGCTCTTTAAATCTATTTATTATCTGCTTTCGCGTTTTGCCTGACTGTTTCGATCGAGTTCTTAATTATCAATATTGAAACATATGTCCTCAGTATTTGAGAAACAATATATATTCAAACCAAGTATTTACGTTGTTAGGATTATGCACATAGCTGCAGTACTGCTCTAAATTTCTCTCGGCGATCGAGTGTTTAGTATATATTTTACGAACTATATGATCCACACATACTTACTATTGTGAAAACTGTCTAATTCTGTTTTACTAGTTATATCTGTTCAAAAACTTTTAAAGTAAACAAGAGTCATTTAATTTCAGATGCATCTGGAAATCGACTTTAATAAAGGAAACGTAAAACATAAATCATTCACCTCAAATTCTCATCTGTCAGCTTTTTAATCGTTTCTTCCTGCCTAAAAGAAACATATATACAGCACTATAATTAGAAAAAAACTAAGCATTTAATTTATCCGATTGTACTGGACTCCGTATGCTGAATAGAACGGTTTTCAATTTAACATAGTCACTTGATTTGCATAGGGCATGTTTAATGAATGAATAGTTATAAATAAATCATTCATCTTAAATTCTCATTTTGTAGAATTTGAAACCGTTTCTTCATGCCTGAAAAGAAGCATTTAAAACATATTTTAATAGAATATTTTCTATTAAGAATTAGTAAGTGTCTGTTTCTTATAATACAAATGTTTATTTACTATTTTTTCAAAACCTGGTTCCTTTTCGCTACTTTAGGTAACATAACGCCCTGTCAAGTATATGAGGCTCTACTGTGTTAAATACAATATAATAGTGTTAGTGATCAATCGAATATAAGAAACAAGTGTATATCTTTTATTAATTCATAGCTTAATGTAATTGATTGTTTCTTTTCTTGTTTTGACTATTTGTTTCGATCGAATTCTTCAGTATCAGTATAGAAACATAAGTTGTCATTTTAACATGTTTGAAAAGCAATGTATATTTTACCCAAGTATTGGAATTTTAATTGTTTTCTTCATTTTAATTTCAGGCACATTTCTATTAAAATGATTTGACAGTTGTTATGTGTATGTAGATATTTGGAGGTCAGATCATAGTTTATCTCGGCGATTGAGTTTACAAAATATATCATGTGACCAAACATACTTAATACTCAAGAACACTGTTCTATTCTGTTTTATATAGCTACCTCTGTTAAAAACCTTTCCGAACAAGCGGGAGCCATTAAATTTCAAATGCTTTTTTAATCGATTGAATATAAGTACTGTGTTATTTTGTCATATGTTGCATATTTGAAATGAATCATATTTTATATGAATATGTCCTTAATACAGACATACAAGGACTGTATAAACTCAGAAATGCAGAGGCATGTACGACACAGCACAGTGAATGATTAATAAAGGAGTAGTAAAGCAGAACACATTCAAAACATATTATTTAAAAAAAAAAACTCGACATCACATTTATTGGATTTGGTAGGTTGAGCAAAGGAGTATTGCAACACATATATAAAGTGGTATCAGCAACATCAGCAGTGGCAGTAGTATTTGTAGTTGTAGCATCAGAAGCATTATTCAAGTTTCAGTGGCACCAGTTAAACGTTATTAAGCAGCGTACATACAAATTATAAGTATAAATGTATATGGACGATTAAGAAATAAACACATCAATAAACATGAAATATTGAAAGCGGTATCGAACATATATACGTTTTGCAAGTGATAAGGTGAATCGATACCTTCTACTAATCGCTAACTCACATGCAATGCTGCGAACTCAATCGCACCAACAAACACGGGTATGAAAATGTGCCTGCGTAAGCAAGTATTTAAGATGCCAACGTGGAAAGAATTTGTCGAAGAATTGAACTCAGGTAATTAGCTTGAATAATTTAGTCTTCATTTTCGAACATCCAATTTGTTTGAAAAGTAAAGTTACACAATAATATGAAAAGATGTACATATATTTATTCGGGATATTATTACTCATTATATGTAATTTAATATGTGCTTATTTATTTAGCAGTTTTAAGATATTCAAACCTTTAATATATATGAATAAATATATTTTTCAAGAACGTTAGAAAATCCCTACATGCATACGATTGTATGTAGTCTAGATGTTAATACTTATGTTTACGAAAGTTAGCATAAGTACGTATAGTTGATATAGTTGTTCTGATCAAAGCACATATAGTATCATGTGATAATAATAATGTCAATACAGCAACATCGTTTTGATATTGCTGTATGGATAGCATAGTGTGCCAATGTCTACTGTCGTGCATGAATGAATATGTTTGTTTTTTTTAAATTTTCATTAATGTGGTAACTAGATTGGTAACAAGATTGTCGGCACAGAGTGTCTGAGATAGACGGCCCGGTATTCATAATAAGTCGTATAGCTTTATAACAATTGCGGCCACAGAACAAAACAGGCGTTCTATCAGGTTGAATTTCCATGAGCGTATTGAGTTCCGGATCACCGGACTTACCATGCTGATTTAAAATCGGATTTGATCTTGACATTCACGATCGGAAGGCACAACATTTCATGACGCGACAATTCGAGGCGTTCATGATAAAAATTTCATAGGATTTGTAATAAAAATAGGCAGCAGTGTGAGTGGTCGATATATTTTACAAGTTTTGGTTAACTGTCCGGTATTTTTTTTTAAATGAAAAATATAACACACGCTACAAACTGTTTGTCAAGTCATCAAGCTGTACTAAAATATCATATTGTGAGTAATCGATACAATTTAAAAATTGTTTACGTTTTTGTTGATTTAAAGTTGACATTTGTATCGTATTTGCATTCTATATTTTACCATACTGCATCCTAATGCACATACAATGGCATTGTTATCACACATAATACATGTCACAAGAACAGGTAATACATACCGTAAAACTACACCCTCTTTACTTTGATGAAGTTCTTTCATCTTTGAGTTGTCATCCTCCAATCTGAAATGTTACCTAATTAAGCAAACATGTATATGTTAATTACCTACTTGTTTTATTTAGCCGCCAACAAATACCCAGTAATATAAAGCATTTTTATTTCTTTGTCATTGTATTTACTGATTCCTTAAAAAATGCTGTCAAATGGTGAATCTCATCATCCAAACTTTTAGCTGAAAAGTTTGAAAAAAAAACCCATATTTCTGACAATGTTGAATGATTAGTTTGCTTTTTAATTCATGAACAATATCTGTGAAATGATGCAGTATAGCGGATACATATGACCATAGTCATAACACCTATATGTCATTTTGCGTAAACAATAGTATATAGTAACATATGTAGATGTTTTTTAAAAAGCATTAGAAATACACTTGTCAGGTCATGCTTTTCGGTGGTTTATTTGCAAAGAGTGGTGGTAGATATGCATTCAAACATAAGTTGTTGTTTTTTCGAAATAAAATTGAATTGTTTCTTCCAAATAAAGCCCGTTTGTCTATGGAAATCAGTACTAATAAATAATAATAAATGAAGAGGAGCAATAAATTAACTTTTCTTTGTTTAAGCTTTTATTTTCGCTTCGTCCTACCAAAACAGAACACATTTAAAAATGTTATTACATTATCTAAACGTTTATTCCATCCGATTGGCCTAGACAGCAATTTAACATTAAAGTGTAGAACAAACACAAAAATATTTTCGACCAACAAATGTTCAAGCCTATTTCAAAGAAGATAAATTCATAATAAGTAGCGTATGACATGTTTTGCAAGAAAAAGAGTCGTACAACATAAATAAATTACCCCGAATTCTCACCGGTCAGCTGTTTAATATGTGCTTCCAGCCTTAAAAGAATACATTTAATATATGTTATTAGATAATCTAAACGTTTAATTGTTTTTATTTAGCTAGAGACCGTATCCTAAATCAAACTGCGCTGACATTATCACTTATTTTGGAATGTGCCTGATTAAAGAAGGAGAAGTGCAACATAAATCATTCACCTCCAATTCTTCAACTCCAGATTGTGAATTGTCTCTTCCGGACTGAAACGAACGATTTAAAAATATATAATTTCATAATCTAAACATTAAATCTATCTGATTTTTCCTGGACAAATCATGTTGAACCAAACAGTATTTTAACACATTTTTGAAGCGTAATGTTAAAATAAAAAGTTATCTCAAAGCCTATTTCAAAGATGATGAATTGATAATAAACATCGTTTGAAATTTGTGGAATGTTGTATACAAAAAAGCTCTAGATTAATTGAATAAGTTGTGTTCCCTTTTGCAACAGTTTCTTAAATGTACAAAAAATAACTCAGCATAGGTTAAATATCCTAAGACGTATTCAAGTGTACTGTTTATTTAGGAAACCCAACACTAGCTTTGTGATGTTTGAATGGATATGATGGTAACAGTGCACAGACAAAAACGGTTGTATGTTCTCCGTCCTAAACATATTTGTTGTA
Organism: Mya arenaria; assembly: GCF_026914265.1. NCBI lineage: Eukaryota > Metazoa > Mollusca > Bivalvia > Myida > Myidae > Mya > Mya arenaria. The sequence goes on from NC_069137.1 coordinate 20,050,955, forward strand.
CAAAGTAAGCAAGTGTGCATACACAATAATGTTGTAGATTGTAACATTATGTTTTTGTTCGATTATAATAACCATTTTAATGTAAAAAATACACATGAAATATGGTACACTATATTCAATGTAAACATTCCTTTAACGGAGTTCTCTTTTTTTTAATGGTGACGTCACACATGCTAACGAACAACTTCATGTTAATTGTTTTAAAAGGTAATGTATTTAATAAATTCATATATGCATTAACATGCAATATGTTGATAAGGATTGAAACGAAAGTATAACTCATAATGTTTCTCTCCGTGGAAATTGAATTACACGTTTTGCATAGGAAGAAAGTTATATAATTTCCTATGCATGTAGTTATATTGTTAATGAAATCTTGTTAATACATGCATAAATGTCTCAAATGTACTTTATAATGCCTTTGTTCATCCGTATAAATATACTTTTAGGCATTACATATAGATAAAGGTGACGTCAAACCGACTTACGAACAGTTTTATTTAATATGTTTAAAGATAACGTATTTAAAAAATGCATGCATACACAATGTTAATAATGATTGAAACGAAAGCATGTCTTATAAAGTTTCTTCGTGGAAATGTATTTGCACGTTCTGCATATGTCACAGTGTGTTTATTGATATTCATGTAACCCTTACTTTTATTTGTTGAAATAAAGAAACAACTATTGTATTGCCACTTGAGTTATGATTTTATCTCATTCATAATAAATCTTTAATAAGTTGGAATGTTTTGAACATCATTGTGTTCACTGGGGTGCTAAGCTACCCTCTGCGATAATTCAGTGTAGAGTCATTTATGGTAGTAAAGTACTTACTTTGTCACTTAATACCTGCATGCAAATACTCTTGTTATTATACCCTATACCTTATGAACTTAATACTACAGATGGTCAAGCGTGAATAGGGTGGATCTGTGCCATTCTATGCTTGACACTTTATGATAACGCATCGTAATAAAATATATATTATACATATGTATTGCAGGTATGTTTATCGTTATCATTTTAACACTACCAATGTTTTGTCATTTGTATCATATAGTTAAGTAATTTGCATTGATAAATTTTGCCGCAGAACATTATTCTTTATATTATACGGTCATTCTATGCTTGACACTTGCTGATAACGCATAGTATTGAAACATATAGTCCGAACGTTGAAAGTTTAACGGACAAAGGAGATTAGATAACCTATAAATGAGTCAATATAAGTGTCATATACCATTGGTTCATAGTAATAGGTTCGCGCTCGTTACAAATGATTTCAATTACTTTTGGTTGCAGAAACTGCTGAATGAATTAAACAAAACATTGCATAAAATGTCGTCGTCATAATTTAACTCCGTTAAAGTTTAATTTTCCGACTTTGCACTCAAATACCAGATATCGACTTGGTATCTATCCTATTCATTTTCTTATTATTATCTTTCTGTGATTTAACTGTTGCTTTTTTTTAAAAAAAGTAAGCTTTCTTGATCTATTTATACGTGTTCGCCTACGTTATCAATTTTTAAATGAGTATTTAATTCTACTTTTAATTCTACCCAGCCGAGTACAATCGTTTATAAACACTTGTTAATATCAAGTCGACATGCATCTTGCACAAGTACTGTTTCAACTGTCGACGTATAAGCTGAATAATTAAACGGTTTGCCACTTTTACTATATACATCCTATGCATATACTGATTAAGCCTTTAGAACATCTCTCCCGACACTGGTCTATTTTGTAATAAGTTAGTGTTCTACTTTATCAAAAAAATAGCTACGTGATTTTCAGCCGTGCTAATAAAACAACTCCATATTTAGATTAACAATGGTATTGATTTGAATTTTTCAACATTTCCTGACTCGATTTGTTTAAAACAATGACATAGAGTGAGCTTTATGGAGTAGCTGAAGCATTATACAGCATTGTTTGAACTGATTGTTTGAGAAAATTTGAAACTTTTGTTCAGTTCAGAAATTAATCTGAACGGGAATGTTCATAAAAGCCTGGCACATAGCCTGTAATTAGTGTCTAATATATATACCCAGACACATACATAGGGAACACTAGGTTAGTGCCGAGGATGGAGGAAGTTCATCTGCCAAGGCGGGTAATTGATCGGGTGAACTGTTCATTTTTTTTCAATACGCCTATAGTCAAAGTCATTGCATTTTATACGTCAATATCAATTCAAAACATAAAAATACGTTTAAAAGTGCATAAACATGGATCAGTCACCAAACATTATGAGATTATATAACGATTAGTGCGCAAATGGCAGAGTAAAGTACCCAGGTCATTGTTCATGATCACGAGTATTTACAAACAATCACCACATGTTAAATGGATTTAATCCATATTGATAGTGTTGGATGTTCAGAACTGCACCGGCAAAGAGATCATTCATTTCTGTAGTGCGATTTTGTCATTCACCACAGAAATGGAATTAACTTTCGTTAAATGCTGCACAGTTTCCAGCGTAAACAATAGTATATAGTAACATATGAAGATGTTTTTTTAAAAGCATTAGAAATACACTTGTCAGGTCATGCTTTTCGGTGGTTTGTTTGCAAAGAGTGGTGGTAGATATGCATTCTAACATAAGTTGCTATTTTTTCGAAATAAAATTGAATTGTTTCTTCCAAATAAAGCCCGTTTGTTTATGTAAATCAGTACTAATAAATAATAATAAATGAAGAGGAGCAATAAATTAACTTTTCTTTGTTTAAGCTTTTATTTTCGCTTCGTCCTACCAAAAAAGAACACATTTAAAAATGTTATTACATTATCTAAACGTTTATTAAATCCGATTGGCCTAGACACCATTTGTTGAACCAAACAGCAATTTAACATTAAAGTGTAGAACAAACACAAAAATATTTTCGACCAACAAATGTTCAAGCCTATTTCAAAGAAGATAAATTCATAATAAGTAGCGTATGACATGTTTTACAAGAAAAAGAGTCGTACAACATAAATAATTTACCTCGAATTCTCACAGGTCAGCTGCCTAATATGTGCTTCCAGCCTTAAAAAAATACATTTAATACATGTTATTAGATAATCTATACGTTTAATTGTTTTATTTAGCTAGAGACCGTATCCTAAATCACACTGCGCTGACATTATCACATATTTTGCAATGTGCCTGATTAAAGAAGGAGAAGTGCAACATAAATCATTCACCTCCAATTCTTCAACTCCAGATTGTGAATTGTCTCTTCCGGACTGAAACGAACGAATTTGAAATATATAATTACATAATCTAAACATTAAATCCATCTGATTTTCCTGGACAAAACATGATGAACCAAACAGTATTTTAACACATTTTTGAAGTGTAATGTTAAAAAAAAGTTATCTCAAAGCCTATTTCAAAGATGATGAATTGATAATAAACAGCGTTTGAAATTTGTGGAATGTTGTATACAAAAAAGCTCTAGATTAATTGAATAAGTTGTGTTCCCTTTTGCAACAGTTTCTTAAATGAACAAAAATAACTCAGCATAGGTTAACTCTCCTAAGATGTATTCAAGTGTACTGTTTATTTAGGATACCCAACACTAGCGTTATGATGTTTGAATGGATATGATGGTAACAGTGCACAGACAAAAACGGTTGTATGTTCTCCGTCCTAAACATATTTGTTGTACAAAGTAAGCAAGTGTGCATACACAATAATGTTGTAGATTGCAACATTATGTTTTTGTTCGATTATCATAACCGTTTTAATTTAAAAAATACACATGAAATATGGTACACTATATTCAATGTAAACATTCCTTTAACGGAGTTCTCTTTTTTAAATGGTGACGTCACACATGCTAACGAACAACTTCATGTTATTTGTTTTAAAAGGTAATGTATTTAATAAATTCATATATGCATTAACATGCACTATGTTGATAAGGATTAAAACGGAAGCATAACTCATAAAGTTTCTCTCCGTGGAAATTGAATTACACGTTTTGCATAGGAAGAAAGTTATATAATTTCCTATGCATGTAGTTATATTGTAAATGAAATCTTGTTAATACATGCATAAATGTCTCAAATGTACTTTATAATGCCTTTGTTCATCCGTATAAATATACTTTTAGGCATTACATATAGATAAAGGTGACGTCAAACCGACTTACGAACAGTTTTATTTAATATGTTTAAAGATAACTTATTCAAAAAATGCATGCATACACAATGTTAATAATGATTGAAACGAAAGCATGTCTTATAAAGTTTCTTCATGGAAATGTATTTGCACGTTCTGCATATGTCACAGGTGTTTATTGATATTCATGTAACCCTTACTTTTATTTGTTGAAATAAAGAAACAACTATTTTATTGCCACTTGAGTTATTATTTTATCTCATTCATAATAAATCTTTAATAAGTTGGAATGTTTTGAACATCATTGTGTTCAATGGGGTGCTAAGCTACCCTCGGCGATAATTCAGTGTAGAGTCATTTATGGTAGTAGAGTACTTACTTTGTCACTTAATACCTGCATGCAAATACTCTTGTTATTATACCCTATACCTTATGAACTTAATACTACAGTTGTTCAAGCGTGAATAGGGTGGATCTGTGCCATTCTATGCTTGACACTTTATGATAACGCATCGTAATAAAATATATATTATACATATGTATTGCAGGTATGTTTATCGTTATCATTTTAACACTACCAATTTTTTGTCATTTGTATCATATAGTTATGTAATTTGCATTGATAAATTTTGCCGCAGAACATTATTCTTTATATTATACGGTCATTCTATGCTTGACACTTGCTGATACCGCATAGTATTGAAACATATAGTCCGACAGTTAAAAGTTTAACGGACAAAGGAGATTAGATAACCTATAAATGAGTCAATATAAGTGTCATATACCATTGGTTTATAGTAATAGGTTCGCGCTCGTTACAAATGATTTCAATTACTTTTGGTTGCAGAAACTGCTGAATGAATTAAACAAAACATTGTATAAAATGTCGTCGTCATAATTTAACTCCGTTAAAGTTTGATTTTCCGACTTTGCACTTAAATACCAGATATCGACTTGGTATCTATCCTATTCATTTTCTTATTATTATCTTTTTGTGATTTGACTGTTGTTTTAAAAAATTAAAGTAAGCTTTCTTGATCTATTTATACGTGTTCGCCTACGTTATCAATTCTTAAATGAGTATTTAATTCTACTTCTAAATCTACCTAGCCGAGTACAATCGCCTAATACACTTGTTAATATCAAGTCGACAT
>NC_069137.1:20056325-20246325 GCF_026914265.1 Mya arenaria
TGGAGTTCAACAGTAAGACGAAAACTATTTATATTTAGTATGATATATAATTTGGTAAATCACTTTAAAATTTACAAACTCGAACATCTCAATTTATTGTGTACTCAATTAATTAATGTTTCAATAGTACTATTTCAAATGTTGACTTCTCAGTGTTTCCTTAAGGCCTGGCTGATGTGTGTGCTACGGCGCCTTATAATTGTGAAACCGTTTGAAAATCCTACTATGAATGATCAATACAGCCAGGAAAATGTTTTCTCAGTTGATGTACTTTGTGTACTTACGTTTTGTTGAAAATCCTAGTATACATAGGTAAAGTTTCAACCCGGACTAAGTTCAATCAAAATAAGTTCCATTAACAGTATCCATTTAGATATTTAACTTGTATTGTGTCCTTGACATTTGACGTACAAATAATTGCTGTGCGATAACGCTTGAAGACTCGTACTTAGGCGGGATTCCGATCGTCCAAACTTCATAAACAGACAGAAAAAAGGTTCATACATTATCACTACGAAATTGTGGCTTAATAAAATCAATCGTTATTAACAGAACAGAATTTACCATTCCGAAACAACAGTTTTTCTTAAGATCCGCTTTTCTACGATCATCATAATTATCGAATCACTATTGAACCCTCGGACAAATCCCGCCAAATATGAGATTCTGCGATGACCGTGATAGTATGCAACTGACTGGTATGTTTTGCCTATTAAGCGAAAACAGTAATCTAAAATCTACAGCGTGCTTAAAAGATGAAAGAGTCATTTAGAAACGTTTAAAATTATAATCATATACATATTATGTTATAGCACCATTACTGATGATAACATTTTACTGAAAATAATGTATATATGCCATATTCTAACACATACTACTCTTACTGACAATATATTTTCTGATCCCTAACTTTACTGTTAAGCAGAGATAAAAATAAATGTCATGCGTAGGCAATTAAAAAGGCAATTTACTTCTATGTCCTTTTATATTAAAATGTGTTTACACCTCAGAGGAATAATGAACAAAAACAAAACAACCAAAAGTAAATAAAAAGCAAAAAAACACAAAAAACAAATGCGATAACATTAAATGTAAAAACCCATATGCAAAACTATATTCTTTTTTTAACACAGTGACTTTTCGGTAAAAATTTCTGATCCTGAACAAAACTTAACTTTTAGGCAGAGGTAAAATATCTATGTCATGCGTAGGCAATTAAAAAGGCAATTTACTTCTATGTCCTTTAATAATAACAAATGCGATAACAGTAAATATAAAAACCCGTATGCAGAACTGTATTCTTTTCAAACAATTAAATTTCGGGCAAAAGAAAATTTTGTCATCTGGTAAAATAATTTCATGTCTCCCAAAGGTTGTTGCGATGTTACCCAAAGGTCGGATTGTGTTAAACGTTTCGGACACTATATTGAATCATTTTCTTGGTCGACATTTGTTACGGGTAACAAATGTCGCATGTGTCAGGTTCAAACATGCAATTTGCATTTTGTAATGTTATATGAAGTTACAAGAATGTGACCTCATCCTACAGTTTGTGGTCCTAGTAGGCTTATAACAGGTCAAAACAAGTCCTGAATTGTGCACAAAGTGACCCCGGTTTCTGGTTGATGCCCTAATAAATACATATTAGGGACATAGTATGCACGAAGTGACCGATAAGGATGATGCATAATTTGTCGCCTAGTAAACGTATCAGCTAGAATTGCTAGTCCTTAACTGAATTTATAGCTATCTGCGCCTACTGGTTATTGTCCTAATAGGCACGTGAGAGGGAAATTCCAGTCCGAGCTGAACATTTACTGCTTCGTCCACTGGTTGTCGCCCTAATAGCACATCAGAGGAAAATTCCATTCCTAGACGAAAACCTTTATGTTTATAATAATTTATCATTTGGTTACGATCAACTTTGAAAAGCCAAAATATCGAACCTCTTAATTTATTACGTACTTAGTTAATGAATGTATCAACAGTACTATTTAACTGTTGACCTCTGAGTGTTACCTTAAGGCCTGGCTGATGTGTGCACCACGTCGCCTCATAATGATGAACCTTCATGGCAAAGCCGTTTTGAAAATCTTATTATGAATTATCAAAAATACAGCCAGGACAATGGTCGGTCAGGATGGATGGATGTACTCACGTTTTGTTGAAACTCATAGAATGCATTGTTCATCCCGGACTAGCCTCAGTCTAAATCAGTATTATCAACAGTGTTCATTTTGATATTCAACCTGTAAGTGTGTCCTAAACATTTGACGAACACATCTGTGTTTATGCTCTAAGGGCTTTATGGCTTTATACTTGGTTAAGATACAGTTCGGGTGAAAGCACTTACAAACTTTTAACCACTCAGCGATCTTTTCAATATCATTATTTAACATAACACAAACGCTGAGGTACCAGTCATTCAATATGTATGCGTTTCAAGCCTTTGGATATACGATTACAATCCTGTTAACAGTCATTAATATTTTTCGTAAATGCATTAATTAGTGAGTTGTTAAATATTATTCTCTCAATATTCATCTTTGTTATTCATGTGTATGGATTGAATTTGAATGAGAGTGTCACTTTAAGGAAAAAGAACTATTACTGTGCGTTCATACGGTATGTAGGCTCGTATGTAGGCGCGCGCCCCGATCGTTCAAACTGTATAAACTGACAGAAAAAAGGTACATACATTCACTAAGAAATTGTTGCGTAATAAAACTATCTGTATTAATTAGACCATTCAAAAGCAACAGTATTTTTTCAAATCCGCTGTTCTACGATCATCGGTATTATCAAATCACTATTGAACTCTCAGACGAACCCGCCAAATATGAGATTCGGCGATGACCGTGATATTATGCAACTGACTGGTATGTTTTGCCTGTAAGGCGGAAACATTAATCCTAAGTCTACAGCGCGCTTAAAAGACGAGAGAGACATTTAGAAACGTTTATAATTATAAACATTAGTATGCGTTGTGGCACCATTATTGATAATAACATTTTACTGAAAATAATTCATTTATGCCATATTCTAGCGTGGCACATACTACTCTTATTGATCATAACTTTTCTAAACCCTAAAGAATACTTGTCTTTAAGGCCCAGGTAAAAAAGGTTTATGTCATTTATATGCAGCTAAAAGTAAATATACATCTATGTCCTTTTATATCAAAATTGCGTTTACACTCATCAGAACATTGGATCTACAAAAATAATAAATTGAATAACATGAAATTCAAAAACAAACATTTGGAAAAACAAATAATTATTAAATATAATACCGTTTGGATTACAACCGATTAAACCGTCTGGACATACTTTTTGTCTTCAAAATGTTGCAACGATGTAACCCAAAAGTCGGATTGCCAAACCATTTCGGACACTTTTTTTAAAGCATTTTCTAGAAAGATTATCGTTGTTCTTCACATATTACTGACCAAAAATGTCATATTTAAGATTGTTTCTTGAAACAAAAGATATTAACGTTATTTCGGTTTTAATGTTGTGTAAAGAATGATTTAAATTGTTGTTCATTTATGCTGTATGTATGTTTGTATTTGCGCCTCCGATCGTTCAAACTGCATTAATGAACAGAAATCGCATATCACTAAGATGTCGTGACGTCACAAAATCTATGTTTATAAACTGATTATACCATAAAGAAACACATTGTTTCATGAAATCCGTTTTTCACCGATCATCAATATCAAATAACTTTTTAATCCTTGGACAAAAAGTAGCAATATTGTCAGGGTTATTGTGTTACATTGTGTAATCTCACGGTATTAATATACATTAAATGCAGAAGCCCCGTAACAAACTCTAAATGTTGTTTAAGGTTATACTATGTTCGTATTGTCCTGATTTTTCTATTTTCTATCCTGTGATAGATCCCCTCGGAGATGGGATTCTGCGATGAACGTGATATTATGCAACCGACTAATATGTTTTGCTTATTTCAGCGATAAATTTTAGTATTCTTAAATCAATACTGCGCTTCAATGACGAGTGAGATATTTGTATTCGCTTCTAGTTATACACTTAATTATGTAAATATAATAGCATTATAACGGATGGTAAAGGTTTAATGAACATAACTTCATTGGTATTTATAGCATGGTACATTCTACTGTTACTGACAATACATTTTCTGATCCTAAACAATACTTTACTTTTAGGCAGAGGTAAAATATTCATGTCATGGGTAGGCAATTTACTTCTATGTCCTTTAATAATAAAAATGCGATAACAGTAAATATAAAAACCCGTATGCAGAACTGTATTCTTTTCAAACACAGAAAGTTTCGGGCAAAAGAAAATTTTGTCATCTGGTAAAATAATTTCATGTCTCCCAAAGGTTGTTGCGATGTTACCCAAAGGTCGGATTGTGTTAAACATTTCGGACACTATATAAAGTCATTTTCTTGAAAGGTCACTGTTGCTCTTCATATGTTATGAGGAATAAATGTCGCAAGTGTCAGGTTCAACGCGGGGAAAGGGCAACTACTTCAATTTCAAACATGCAATTTATTCATTTTTTTTGTTAGAATGTTTACTATATAGTGATAAAAATATCCGTGCATAACAATACACGACAGCCTAAAGCGTACAGTCGATATTATTTATAATGTTATGTGACAAGAATGTGACCTCATCCTACAGTTTGTGGTCCAAGTTGGCACCTAACAGGTCAAATCAAGTCCTAAGTTGTGCATTAAGTCACTCCGGTTTCTGGTTGATGCCATAATATACACCTAATAGAAAAAAAATATGTCCCGAACAGATCATTTAATGTACTTTGCCATGACAACGTGGCAAAGTAGTCAAAATATGGGGACAAACTGTTACTCAGCTGTACACAAAGTGTCATCGCCCAATAAGCACATACTAGGAACATACGAGATATGACCTTAGGCTATTTATGTGATGTTCAAAGTTGGGGAGCGGTAAATATTTAATTTTTATGTATGCAAAATATTCCTCTTTCGTTAGAATGTTCATTAAACAATAATAAACAATCTCTGTGTATACAATTCATGATTTTCTAAAGTGGACACTCGAGCCTCTTATAATGTTACATCGTGTGACAACAAAGTACTGTTTGTGGTCCAAGAGAGCACATAATAGGAACAAACTGGCACATCACCTGACTCTATATTGATCTCCGCCTACTGGTTGTCGCCCTGATATAAATATTAAAACGATAAATAGGTCTTGAAAGTAGCATCATGTAACCTCTGCTTTCTTGTGTTAGCCCTAGTAAACACATATTAGGGACATAATATGCACGAAGTGAACAGATAATGTACATTATCTGAACATATAGTGACCTCCTTCTACTGATTGTCATGTCATGCGAGTGTTGACAGCCAATGTAAATGGCCCATTTCTTAAATCTTATATAAGGCGAGTTTTGTAGCCAATTCAAACGGGGGAAACTCATATTATCCGAGTTATGTTGATATTGGCAGAGTTTATACGATATGGAACGAGTTCTGGAATATATTTTCTTCAATTATCTGGTATTGTTACCGCAATTGTCTAATAGTAATAGTTGATTAATAATCAAATATATTCATGCCTTGTTACATTGTTATAGAACAGTATATAGAAAATCCCAATTTTTGATATAATATTATCAATTAGGTGCTATCATAGTGGCCTAGTTATTTGTCCGAGGTTAGCTGTATTTGCCTGAGCCCAAAAGGGCGAAGACAAATACATTTGACCGCGGACAAATAACTGGACCATTATGAAATCACCTAATTAATGTTTTATTAATTGACTTTTACCATTTTTGTTAAAAACATTTTTATAACTTACCAATTCACATTGAAGCCATAGTTATCCCTTATTCATTCATGGTGTCTGCTTTTCTAGAATTGACTATGCTGATTTTGACATTCATCTTTAAAGTGGCATTGCAAATGCTTATGAAAAAAGCTCTGTACATTATAAGGAAGCATTTCTTTTTATCTTAATTTCGTAAATCGTTAGCCAAATGTCAAATGTTTTACCTTCGTCGTCCATTTTGTCGGTGAGCACAAAATATTTGTAAAATCTACGAACGGTTAAATACAACTGTAATATCAAACCGTAAAAAGTGGTTCAAGTATTCAAAATAAGTTAATGCGATGCACACAATTTTCAAAACAGTCAGAAAACGGAAAACACAATGGCTGCTTTAAAAAATGATTTCTAGCATATTTCTCATAATAGACGAGTTTCGACAGCCAATGAAAATGACCCATTTCTCAAATCCTATATTAGGCGAGTTTTGTAGCCAATCAAAACGGAGGAAACTCATATTGGCCTAGTTTTGTTGATATTGGCCGAGTTTAGTTGATATTGAGCGTGTTTTGGCGGCGTAAATTGTCTTCAATTGTCTGGTATTGGTACCGCGTTTCCTTTGTATCTCGTTAAATACGTAATAGTTGATTAAAAACAACAAATTCTAATAAGTGACTACTAGGGTGACGACCGGTCGGCTAAAGTCACTATGTGTTCGGCTTGGACATGTATGCCTATTTTAATGGTGACAATCAGTAAGCGGAGGTTATTATTTTCAGTTCAGAACTATTATGTCGCTATCATTAGCCTACTTGTGCGACAAGCAGTAGGCGAAGGCCACTATTTCCTGTTCAGTACTTCAGTGTCGCGTTTAAGTGCATTCTAGGACGGTAACAAGAAAGCAAAGATCGCTTTATGATCATTTCAGGATTTATATGTCCTTGTTATATTTTTACAGGACTTGATTTACATTATGAATGCATGCATGAGCTTTAATTTTGATTTACATAAATTTCAAATAAAACAAGTATAATCACAAGTTATTTGTTATTAATTAAACACTGTTTCGACATAATTATATACTGAACTATCACTCAACTAACATTCATAACGGTGTTAAGGTGTTGCACATTTTCACGACTTTATGTTTTATGTCACTAATAAATCGCGCATGCTGTTTTGTCTATAAATTGTTTGTTCGACATACCGTTAATCCTTATCCCGACTTAGGATTAACGGTGTATAAATGAGTATATTGACAACGGCTTACCGATTATTGCCCTAGTAGAAACAAACCGAGACATGCTAGTACAAATCAGAACTGAACTGAACATAAATGGATATACGCCATGACTGGCAGCAAAGAATTCTCATAAAACGGACATAGTAAACATCCACTAAACATTAAGTGTTGTAGGCGATCTATATCATTCGAGTTTTAAGAACTATGTTTGGAAAAAATACAAGAATATGAGGATAATGGGGATATATAGTACATGTGGAAAATAAAAATATTGGAAATATATTGTCATAAAGTTATTAAAAACTATCGAGTATACTGGCGAGGAGGAAACAAGTCAATGATTATGAAAAAGTGTAGAAATCTAACTGCTATGCGATTTGGGTCAAAAGAAACGCGTCAGTTGGAAACTAGCATTATATGTCTGAAGATCTCAGCAAGTTGATACCACATTCTGCAAAAACAGTGATATCTTGCCACCGACTTGTAAAGTATGCCTATATGAGCAAAAAAGAAATCTTAATAATTATTACAATACGCCTCAAAAAAGAGTGATACGTTTGGAATCGTTCCAAATTATCCAAATAAATATGTATTTCTTGTAGCACCATAACTTATGATAAAATTTTAATTACCATTAATTATTTGATATATATTCTAGCATGGCAAATACTACTTTTACTAACTATTAGGTTGAGGTTAATATTCATTTAATTTTTAGGCAGTAAAAAATGATTATCTTCTCCATCCTTTAATACCATAAGTGTGTCAACATCTCATCAGAACATTGCATCTACATAAAATATATTATATTATAATTTATATATATTGGATTACACAAAATGTAATGAACCATATGCCAAATTATGTTTTATTAAACACAATACCTTTTGGGCAACATGCTATTTAACCATCTGATAACAAGTACAAGTTTCCCAAAGGTTGCAACCATGTCACCCAAAGGTCGGATTTGTTTAAATATTCCGTAGACGATTTACAATCTTTTTCTAGAAAGGTCACGGTTGCTCTACTGCTCTACACACGGCAATTTCACATATACCATGTTGAAAGTTGATGGGGGGTCGACACTCTAGTTTCCTTTTACTGTTGCCGAACTTACAAAATAGTGACCTCCACCTACTAATTGTGGTCCGCGTATTCACAAAATAGTACTAGCACCCACTGGCCGATGCCCTAGTAGACGCATGAGACGTACTTGTCCTGAATAGAACATAATGTGACATCCACCATGACTTTATGCCCTAGTGGGTTCATAAAAGGAACAAAACAGAGCAAATTCAGCTGTTCATATAGTGCCATCCGCATACAAATTGTCATCCTAGTACGCACAAAATATGAACATGAAATGCGTGAACTGATTGTTTATTGACCTCCGCCTACTTGGCATCACCCTGTTACGCACATGCTAGCGTTAAATGCAATAAGAATTAATATGAACGAACTGGTCTAAGGCCGGACATACATTGACATCCAGGTACTGGTTGATGGGCAGACACCTGATAGAGACAAATTTGTTTCAAAATGGGTTTATTGTGACGTCCGCCATTCCTCGTCGCACTATTATGCACATTATTGATTCAAACGGTAACATATATTGACATCTGTCAACTGGTTGTCATCATAGTAAGCACATAATAAGAACCTACCGTACATGAACTAAATTGTATTGACCTCCGGCTACTGGTTGTCGCCCTGATAAACACATGCTAGTGAATGGTTAGTCCTTAAATGAACATAAATTGGCATTGTCATGAACCTACTGGCTGTCGTCCAAGTTAACACATATAACACATATAAGGATATAACAGTCATGAAGTGAACAAGTTATGACCTCAACGTACTGGTTTTTTTCCTATTAAACAAATGATATCCATTTGCTATTGATTTTGGCCCTGGTAGGCTCATGATAGCGACATACTAAGTATGAGCCAAAACCAGAGTGATACCAGCCTATTGACATCGCCTACTATTATCTACCTTGTCGGAACATAATAGGGACTTACTGGGCCATATCGGAACACATGGTGACCTCCGCCAACTAGTTGTAATCCTAACAGCTGCATTGTAGGGACAAACTAGACATACTGTAATCATATAGTGAACTGCGCCTACTGCTTGTCGCCATAGTAGGCGAAAGAAAACGACATACTAGTCCTGACTAAAATAAGTGACCTCCGCCTAGTGGTAGTTGCACTAACTGGCGCAAAATAGGAAAATACTTCGATTAAAGAAAACAAAAAGCTGAGACTTTCGCCAACCGGTTTTCATCTTCGTAGACGCAAAATAGCGACCGAATAGACATGATAGTGATCGCCCCTACTGTTTTTCAATAGAACGCAAATAATAGGGACGGACTATTTCTAGTCTATAAGGCAAATTATAGAAACATCATAGACGTGAAATGTTCATTATGACCTGCTTGTGGTTCTTGCACTAATAATCACCTAAAAGGGCTAAGCGGAACAAGAGTGACCTCCTGCTACTGGTTATCGCTCTTGCCATAGAAGGGATATTTAAGGGACATTATTGGTTTGAACTAAACACACAGTGACATTTGCCAACTTGTTATTTCCCTAGGACAAACAAAACAGGGACATATCGGAGCTGAACTTAACATAAAGCAATCGCTGTCTATTGGCTGCCACACTTGAAGGCACAAAAGAGTGACATACACGCCCTGAACCGAACTGGACATAGTTACTTTTGCCTACATTTCGTTGCACGAGTAAGCACTAAAAACGATATACGAGCTTCACACAAATTTCTGCATAAAACATTTCAACATAACTTCTTTGGTTTAGTATAGCATGGCACGTACTACTGTTACTGACCACATATTTTCTGAGACCTAAACAATGCTTTTAGGCAGAGGTTAAATATTCATGTCATGTCTAGGAAGTTAAAAATCAGATATACCTTTATGTGCAGTTATATAAAAATGCGTTTACACAACATTAGAACCATGGATTTACAACAACAAAACAATAAAATACAAAAAAAGAGAAAGAAATGCGATAACATTAATTGTAAAAACTCGTATGCAAAACTATATTCTTTTTAAACACAAAACTTACTTTCGGAAAGCAGAAGATATGACCATCTGGTAACATCATTTCATGTCTTTCAAAGCTTGCAACAATGTTACCAAAAGATCAGATTGGTTTATATATATTTTAGACATTATAAAAAATCATATAGACATCAGCATCAGCTGAACAAAATGACCTCCATCTACTGGTTGATACCCCAGATGGCATATGTCTTAAACCGCACCATACCATTTCTCGCCCGAGTAGGAACATAATAGCGACATTTTATCCCTGAATAGAAGACCAGAAACCTCAGCCAACTAGTTGTCAAAAGTTTGGGATCATAAAAGGGACATTTCAGTCTTGAACAAAACATGTACGAGTATATCTGAAATACGATTTCAATCGACACATTAAATAAACAAGAACAGCAGTACGAGCAAGTCAAGTATTGTGCTAATGAAAAGTCTGTGAACATTGGAACTGTTCATTCATAATCGATGGATATCAGAAAACTGCATTGTCAATCATCAAAACGTATTGATCCTGCAAACACTGATATTTTAAAAGAATTACAGTGAACTTTAATACTTTTCACTTTCAGAAATTCAACTTCTAGTTTTGTTTCCAACACTAAACCTGGTATTTGTTAAGCTCGAACCATTCATCATCATTTCTCAAAACATACTCTAAAAATGATCAGATCAAATGCTTCCATGTATCACTATCTCCGACAAACATTTTATATTGTATATGCTACCAATGTGTAGATCATTAAAATGTTATTTTGAAATAAATACTGAGTGTTTAAACCAAATGCACGTATCACATATTTAATGATGAATTCTTACAACTTTATATAATGCCTAGTGTGACAGCTAACAGTAATTCCAGTTTTCCGCAGTTTGTCTCTATTTTTCTTCAATTTATGATTGCTTTGATGTGAATGTTTTTCTGAAAACAAATATCAGTAAATTTAATATGCAAATCAATATAATTTAAATTATATACAAATATTAAAACAATAGAGTTTGAAAACAGCCATGGCGAAAGAAGAACAAGATTATGCAGAACAGATTATAACAAAAGTACATGCAAAATGAAGATTTAATGAATACAGACTATAAGATTCAATTTACATCAATAGTACTTTGGTGCCGATGTAAAATTTTGAAAAAAAACACAAAAAAAGACAGTCAAACGTTTTGAAAGTTTGTGTGATTTACTGTCTTAGAGCTAGATGTTTTGGCTGTTGGAACAGTTATGAACAGAACATATTTTTGTGACTTAAGCATAACGGGTCATCGTCACATTATACAAATATAAAACAAAACTATAAAAAAAACACGCACGCATGCACGTACGCACGCACACAAGAACAAGCACGCACCCGCGCTCGCACACACACGCACTCACGCACAAATGCGCGCACACCCCCGCCACACAACACAAGCAATCAAAACTTATATATTTACATTAGACATCGTTTTGAATGATTTTTGTATCCACAACTGATTTTTTAGAAATTTCTCAAAAATGGAAAGAAAATGAAAAACATCAACCACGTTACACACAAATCAGTGTGCAGGATGGTTGCTATGAAAGTTAGAATGTTTGATATATATCATTTAACACATGAATCTTGAATATTACAGAAATAAATAAAATGAAATAAGAAAACAGAAGCAATATTTCCGTATATAAAGGCACCTGATACATATAGGTTGGAGATACACCGTTTGTGATAAAACAGCAACAGATAAACATGTAAAAATGGAAAATAAGACTGATTGTATGTTGTTCGTTTTAATCATATGCATATAATTTCGTCAGGCATGTTATTTACAGACATAAATTATTATTGTGTAAATGGGGAAGTTAGGGATAAATAAGATTATTCTAGTTCGCTTTTTAAATATTTAACAACATAGTTTTCTCATTATTAATAGGTACATTACAGTGTATAGAAATGACTTGTTCACCGTCTTTAAATTATATTATGAATAATAGCAATGACATTTTTATGTTTATGATAATAAAACTGAAACTTGACTTTGACATACTTTTGTCGTCTGTATTCGTGCCAATTAAAGTGAAAGCATGTTTGCTCAAACTGTTAAACCATTTGAATCTGATAATGATTATAATACCAATCAAGCGAATTAAAAAAATTAAAAGTATATACACAGTGCTTAGCAAAGCAAACAAATCAAGGTGTGAAAATTGACATCGAGTGAAACAAACAAAAAAAAGGCTAAATCTTTAAAGACATGACATGAATATTTAACCTCTTTAAAGACGGCAATATGACATCAAGCGTTGAGAAATAGTTAACCTCAAAATACCAAGCTAACCGATCGAATTTTATATGAACATATTGAAAAAAACAAAAACTTTAAATCTTGTTCGAGCCAACGAGGATATCGAACCTTGCGATACCGAGACACCGAGTTTCGACTGTAATCGAATATTAATTCATTGGCATCAGTGGCCGATCTGCCGACATGAAATCCTATCATATTCATCATTTTGTCACTTCCGATTGCACTTAAGTTTGGGTCGCAATTTTTACACCTTATCTAATATATTGTTTAACGCTATGCCGCTATTATTTTTATATATACTCGCGTCACCACGCGTTCAGTTATATATTGGTGTTATTATTACCCTCTCTCAATGACTCCGGGTATTCTGTGTTATTTAACATTATGTTTTACAATTTGAGCAAATTTAGCGGAACTCATTGCAAATGAATTCTTAAAAAACGCCATTAAAATATTGTTGCCGGGGCTTTTTCGCTATAGAAGATATATAATTCTTAAGTTCTAATTCCGATATTATCCCATCTAGCGACTCATATGCCTTAAAAGTCACATTGAATTCTTTTTCATTATTCGCAACACCAAAAAGTTTTTAAAATGCTTATACAACTCATCTATAGATAAGCCTTCTGAGCTGGGTATACTTTTCTTGCACTGAGTTTTCAATTTTTTCCAAACTGTTTTGTTGTTTTATTGCCATGTTAGCAATTCTACACCCTCATTCTATGTTATTATTATTATTATTATTATTATTATTATTATTATTACAATCATTTACCGTATTTCTATCTTTATTCATTGTGTTTTAGCACAATTTGCAATATTTCAGTAAATAAATTAACTGAATGATCGATGCTTGTATTTTAAATATTGTCACACAACGCGGTTAATCGTTACTGTGCGACTGTAGTAAATTTAAGAATGGATTACGTTCTCCCACGCAATGTGTATACTGCGGATATCCAATTGCTCAAGTAATTGAATTCCTGTTTGTAAACAAATACCTTATAAACATATTGTTATTGCCGAGTGGTCATAGAATTGTGTGGAAGGAAGAATTTCAAAGTTTCTCAAAAGACAGAAATATCGATAGTTAATGATAAAATAATCTACCGGGTTATTTCCCTTAGTATTATGGCAAGTAAAGTCGCTTATTTTACTATCCTTACTAGTTACTTTTTCCGTGGTTGTCTAAACATTTATCTTTACTTATTATGTTAGGAACATTTGTCAACATGTGTTCGAATTGCTCGTTGTCTATATTATTATGAAAACTTAAGAAGCCAATTTCATCCGCCATGTGGCCGTTTAAATCGCAATTTAATGCAAGTATATAATCAGTGCTATATATTTCGATTTCCAGTTTAGTTTTACCGTTCAGTGATCGTAATATTATCTTAAACCCTATCCTTAAAAGAAATGGAGATACATCCACTATAACGATCTTTTCTTGTGTTTTTAGTACCACATAAATACTCATTGGGAACATTTCCTATGTCCAAATTTATAGTGTGGTTTACATGAACTTCGAATTATTTTTTAGCCGCGTACCAAATAAGACGTTTTTAATTATCTATACAGTCGATGACCGTTGGCATGACATTTTCATTAACAAATGTAGAACAACATTAAGGATATACTCAAAAAATGCTTGTAAATAATTTCAAAAGTATTTTGACAAATACAACCTTTGGGTAACATCGTTGCGACCTTTGGGAGACATTGAAAATTTTCACCAGAAGGTCAGTTCTTCTTCTCGCTAATAGTCAATGCGCGTTAAATAATAATAATATATTACTGCTAACGTTTTTTTTAAGTAACATGTTTTATTACCCCAGTTGTTATTTGATAAGTATATTTGAGTGTGTTTTTTTAACCAACGTTCTGATCAAGTGGCTACACGTGTTTTTATTCGGACGGAAATTGATTTTTGCTGTCTTAATTTCCTAGACATCACACCTTATTAATTCTTTACTTAAGACTGTAAAATAAGGCATCGTTTATTGTAACAAACAAATATGAATTACATGGTACTTCAAGATAAATATCTTTGACGCGTACCAAATAAGACGTTTTCAATTATCTATACAATCGAAACCCGTTGGCTCGATATATCAGGGACTGGCCATTATACTTCGAGCCTCGCGAATATTGAGCCAAGCGGTTTTGCGTATTGTATGTGTATATTTATACGTTAAAGAAAGACTTGTTAACCTCGCTTGTTGTTTGCTACGTTATCTCCTCAAGAGTAATTATTACCGTGTGCATATCGTACAGTTCACAATATGACAAATTTGATAATATAAAATAATTTGATTATTTTTGAAATTTATTTACTCAATAAAATTATATAAACCCATCCATAGAAAACATAAACAACTAATCTTGATGCTAAATTAGTAGGAATACGTGCGAATAGCTTGATTTGAACCGAGTCCTCTCAAGATTGCCCACCATTTGACAGTTGTATTAATTATTCCATTTGGAGAAAACTTTAGCGCAATAATTTTATCTGAAGACGCCTGATCAAAACACAATCAGATTGATACCTCTACTGACATTACCATAAAAACGCACATTAGATGAGTTTGGACATACATACATGTAACATAATTAAAATGTTACGAAAGTTGAATTGGAGATGTTAATCCGACGTGTTTATGATCAATGTTACTTTGTTGGTTTCAAGATGTTAATAATAGTAAAAAGCTAGAAACGTATGTACTTATGAAAATAAGTGTTGTAAACCCAATCTTAACTATATTCATATAATCAAACATAGAATAGCATTTTCACGATTCAGGTGTTCTTAACATAAACTTGATTAAGGTAGTAGGAGAGGCATCGATAGAGCAGAAAGACTGTGTACAACGTAAAATATATATGTACTGTCGAAACAGAATATCATGTTCTACTAGTGTGTCCATATAATAGATATCTGAGATCTTCATGTTTACCAAGATATTTTTGTTCTTGGCCAACATTACAATTTTACATGAATTTAAATATTTAATGAATTGTTATCAAGTATGTACGCTAAATTAACTTGCAAACTGTGTATATCTTGCATGTGACCAACTTAATACTAGTAATTAAGATGTAAATATGTACACGTTATTGTTATCTACAAATGAACTAGAACAACAAGTTTTACACTTTAAAAAGATAATCCATCAATATATAAATTAAAACCAGAATTAAAACCAACATTTAGACACTAAAAAGTCTCATTCTATTAAACTAATACAGTGGGCGATTTGTTGATCATCGTGCACGTTTTTATCAATGAGATATTTATGTCAAATTTGTTCTTATACATGTATTCAACACTATTCAAACCCTTTTCGCTTTTCGGGGCTTTTTCGCTATAGAAGATATATAATTCTTATGTTCTGATTCCGATATTATCCCGAAATTAAGAGTTTTTTTTTTTTAAAAAATGCTTATCCAGAACGCATAGTAACATACTTTTTCGCGAGCGTTCTAAGAAGCGTAAACATATTTTATGCGCGAATTTTAATTGCTTAAATTAAAATTCTAGCATTTTTGTATGAACACTATACCCATTCAATTCTAACATATCCAGTTCTTCGCATTTACACCTGATCTCCAATTTTCCAAAAGTTTTTCTTAGCGGTGGTCTGTGATGGACATTTAAATAAAATAACATGGTCTTTAATGATACTGCTGATGATCTTACAAGTATCATGATTATAAACTAAGTTTTCAAAAATGAGTAATTATAGAAATATCGAAGACTAAACCAATATATTTTTTGGTTAAACTAGAAATTTAAATCACATTAAAATGAAGTCGTTTTAAGACAACACTAGCAATAAATTTAAAAGAAGATGGATTAAGTGAAAAATAGTTGTAAATCTTATTACGTATTTTAATACTGAGATAAGGTTGTTGTGCACATATCTTGAATATCTGAAATACGATTTCAATCGACACATTAAATAAACAAGAACAGCAGTACGAGCAAGTCAAGTATTGTGCTAATGAAAAGTCTGTGAACATTGGAACTGTTCATTCATAATCGATGGATATCAGAAAACTGCATTGTCAATCATCAAAACGTATTGATCCTGCAAACACTGATATTTTAAAAGAATTACAGTGAACTTTAATACTTTTCACTTTCAGAAATTCAACTTCTAGTTTTGTTTCCAACACTAAACCTGGTGTATGTTAAGCTCGAACCATTCATCATCATTTCTCGAAAACATACTCTAAAATGATCAGATCAAATGCTTCCATGTATCACTATCTCCGACAAACATTTGTATATGCTACAAATGTGTAGATCATTAAAATGTTATTTTGAAATAAATACTGAGTGTTTAAACCAAATGCACGTATCACATATTTAATGATGAATTCTTACAACTTTATATAATGCCTAGTGTGACAGCTAACAGTAATTCCAGTTTTCCGCAGTTTGTCTCTATTTTTTTTCAATTTATGATTTCTTTGATGTGAATGTTTTTCTGAAAACAAATATCAGGTAAATTTAATATGCAAATCAATATAATTTAAATTATATACAAATATTAAAACAATAGAGTTTGAAAACAGCCATGGCGAAAGAAGAACAAGATTATGCAGAACAGATTATAACAAAAGTACATGCAAAATAAAGATTTAATGAATACAGACTATAAGATTCAATTTACATCAATAGTACTTTGGTGCCGATGTAAAATTTTGAAAAAAAACAACAAAAAACGAGACAGTCAAACGTTTTGAAAGTTTGTGTGATTTACTGTCTTAGAGCTAGATGTTTTGGCTGTTGGAACAGTTATGAACAGAACATATTTTTGTGACTTAAGCATAACGGGTCATCGTCACATTACACAAATATAAAACAAAAATATAAAAAAAACACGCACGCATGCACGTACGCACGCACACAAGAACAAGCACGCACCCGCGCTCGCACACACACGCACTCTTGAATGATTTTTGTATCAACAACTGATTTTTCAAAAATTTCTCAAAAATGGAAAGAAAATGAAAAACATCAACCACGTTACACACAAATCAGTGTGCAGGATGGTTGCTATGAAAGTTAGAATGTTTGATATATATCATTTAACACATGAATCTTGAATATTACAGAAATAAATAAAATGAAATAAGAAAACAGAAGCAATATTTCCGTATATAAAGGCACCTGATACATATAGGTTGGAGATACACCGTTTGTGATAAAACAGCAACAGATAAACATGTTAAAATGGAAAATAAGACTGATTGTATGTTGTTCGTTTTAATCATATGCATATATTTTCGTCAGGCATGTTATTTACAGACATAAATTATTATTGTGTAAATGGGGAAGTTAGGGATAAATAAGATTATTCTAGTTCGCTTTTTAAATATTTAACAACATAGTTTTCTCATTATTAATAGGTACATTTGTGTGTGTATAGAAATGACTTGTTCACCGTCTTTAAATTATATTATAAATAATAGCAATGACATTTTTATGTTTATGATAATAAAACTGAACCTTGACTTTGACATACTTTTGTCGTCTGTATTCGTGCCAATTAAAGTGAAAGCATGTTTGCTCAAACTGTTAAACCATTTGAATCTGATAATGATTATAATACCAATCAAGCGAATTAAAAAAATTAAAAGTATATATACAGTGCTTAGCAAAGCAAACAAATCAAGGTGTGAAAATTGACATCGAGTGAAACAAACAAAACAAAAGGCTAAATCTTTACTAAAGACGGCAATATGACATCAAGCGTTGAGAAATAGTTAACCTCAAAATACCAAGCTAACCGATCGAATTTTATATGAACATATTGAAAAAACAAAAACTTTAAATCTTGTTCGAGCCAACGAGGATATCGAACCTTGCGATACCGAGACACCTAGTTTCGACTGTAATCGAATATTAATTCATTGGCATCAGTGGCCGATCTGCCGACATGAAAACCTATCATATTCATCATTTTGTCACTTCCGATTGCACTTAAGTTTGGGTCGCAATTTTTACACCTTATCTAATATATTGCTTAATGCTATGCCTCTATATTTTTTTTATATATACTCGCGTCACCACGCGTTCAGTTATATATTGGTGTTATTATTACCCTCTTTCAATGACTCCGGGTATTCTGTGTTATTTAACATTATGTTTTACAATTAGAGCAAATTTGGCGGAACTCATTGCAAATGAATTCTTAAAAAACGCCATTAAAATATTGTTGCCGGGGCTTTTTCGCTATAGAAGATATATAAGTCTTAAGTTTTGATTCCGATAGTATCCCATCTAGCGACTCATATGCCTTAAAAGGCACACTGAATTCTTTTTCATTATTCGCAACACCAAAAGGTTTTTAAAATGCTTATACAACTCATCTATAGATAAGCCTTCTGAGCTGGGTATACTTTTCTTGTACTGAGTTTTCAATTTTTCCCAAACTGTTTTGTTGTTTTATTGCCATGCTAGCAATTCTATACCCTCATTCTATGTTATTATAATAATTATTATTATTACAATTATTTACCGGATTTCTATCTTTATTCATTGTGTTTTAGCACAATTTGCAATATTTCAGTAATTAAATTAAATGAGTCAATATGTTTGTATTATAAATATTGTCACACAACGCGGTTAATCGTTACTGTGCGACTGTAGTAAATTTAAGAATGGATTACGTTCTCCCACGCAATGTGTTTATTGCGGATATCCAATTGATCAAGTAATTGAACTCCTGTTTGTAAACAAATACCTTATAAACATATTGGTATTACCGAATGGTCATAGAATTGTGTGGAAGGAAGTATTTTAAAGTTGCTCAAAAGAGAGAAATATCGATAGTTAATGATAAAATAATCCGTTTATTTCCGTTAATAGTATGGCAAGTAAAGTCGCTTATTTTACTATCCTTACTAGTATTTTTTTCCGTGGTTGTCTAAACATTTATCTTTACTTATTATGTTAGGAACATTTGTCAACATGTGTTCGAACTGCTCGTTGTCTATATTATTATAAAAACATAATGATACATCATAAATCTGACATTTGTGTTTGTATATAAATTACATGTTCACCGTTTTTAAATTGTATTATGTATAATAGCAATGGCATTTTTATGTTTATGCTAATAAAACTAAAACTTGACTCTGACATACTTTGAACGTCTGTATTCGTGCCAGCTAAAGACCGAAATTAAAGCAAAAGCATGTTTTCTCAAACTGTTAAACCATTTGAATCTGATAATGATTATAATACCAATCAAGCAAATATAATCGATCAGCGCCTCGGCTTAGCTAAGCAAATAAATCAAGGTGTGAAAACTGACATCGAGTAATACAAACAAATCAAAATGTTAAATGTTTACTAGAGACCGCAAAATGACATTGAGCGTTGAGAAATATTTAACCTCAAAATACCAACTAATCGATCGAATTTTATATGAACATATTGAACAAACAAAAGCTTTAAATCTTGTTCGAGCCAACGAGGATATCGAACCTTGCGATACCGAGACACCGAGTTTCGACTGTAATCGAATATTTATTAATTGGAATCAGTGGCCGATCTGCCGACATGAAAACCTATCATATTCATCATTTTGTCACTTCCGATTGCACTTAAGTTTGGGTCGCAATTTTTACACCTTATCTAATATATTGTTTAACGCTATGCCGCTGTTATTTTTATATATACTCGCGACACCACGCGTTCAGTTATATATTGGTGTTATTATTACCCTCTCCCAATGACTCCGGGTATTCTGTGTTATTTAACATTATGTTTTACAATTTGAGCAAATTTAGCGGAACTCATTGCAAATGAATTCTTAAAAAACGCCATTAAAATATTGTTGCCGGGGCTTTTTCGCTATAGAAGATATATAATTCTTAAGTTCTGATTCCGATATTATCCCATCTAGCGACTCATATGCCTTAAAAGGCACATTGAATTCTTTTTCATTATTCGCAACACCAAATGGTTTTTAAAATGCTTATACAACTCATCTATAGATAAGCCTTCTGAGCTGGGTATACTTTTCTTGCACTGAGTTTTCAATTTTTTCCAAACTGTTTTGTTGTTTTATTGCCATGTTAGCAATTCTACACCCTCATTCTATGTTATTATTATTATTATTATTATTATTATTATTATTATTATTATTATTATTATTATTACAATCATTTACCGTATTTCTATCTTTATTCATTGTGTTTTAGCACAATTTGCAATATTTCAGTAAATAGATTAACTGAATGATCGATGCTTGTATTTTAAATATTGTCACACAACGCGGTTAATCGTTACTGTGCGACTGTAGTAAATTTAAGAATGGATTACGTTCTCCCACGCAATGTGTATACTGCGGATATCCAATTGCTCAAGTAATTGAATTCCTGTTTGTAAACAAATACCTTATAAACATATTGTTATTGCCGAGTGGTCATAGAATTGTGTGGAAGGAAGTATTTCAAAGTTTCTCAAAAGAGAGAAATATCGATAGTTAATAATAAAATAATCTCCCGGTTATTTCCGTTAGTATTATGGCAAGTAAAGTCGCTTATTTTACTATCCTTACTAGTTACTTTTTCCGTGGTTGTCTAAACAGTTATCTTTACTTATTATGTTAGGAACATTTGTCAACATGTGTTCGAATTGCTCGTTGTCTATAGTATTATGAAAACTTAAGAAGCCAATTTCATCCGCCATGTGGCCGTTTAAATCGCAATTTAATGCAAGTATATAATCAGTGCTATATATTTCGATTTCCAGTTTAGTTTTACCTTTCAGTGATCGTAATATTATCTTAAACCCTAACCTTAAAAGAAATGGAGATACATCCACTATAACGATCTTTTCTTGTATTTTTAGTACCACATAAATACTCATTGGGAACATTTCCTATGTCCAAATTTATAGTGTGGTTTACATGAACTTCGAATTATTTTTTAGCCGCGTACCAAATAAGACGTTTTTAATTATCTATACAGTCGAAGACCGTTGGCATGACATTTTCATTAACAAATGTAGAACAATATCAAGGATATACTCAAAAAATGCTTGTAAATAATTTCAAAAGTATTTTGACAAATACAACCTTTGGGTAACATCGTTGCGACCTTTGGGAGACATTGAAAATTTTCACCAGAAGGTCATTTCTTTTTCTCGCTAATAGTCAATGCGTGTTTAATAATAATAATATATTACTGCTAACGTTTTTTTTATGCAACATGTTTTATTACCCCAGTTGTTATTTGATAAGTATATTTGAGTGTGTTTTTTTAACCAACGTTCTGATCAAGTGGCTACACGCGTTTTTATTCGGACGGAAATTGATTTTTGCTTTTTTAATTTCCTAGACATCACACCTTATTAATTCTTTACTTAAGACTGTAAAATAAGGCATCGTTTATTGTAACAAACAAATATGAATTACATGGTACTTCAAGATAAATATCTTTGACGCGTACCAAATAAGACGTTTTCAATTATCTATTCAATCGAAACCCGTTGGCTCGATATATCAGGGACTGGCCATAATACTTCGAGCCTCGCGAATATTGAGCCAAGCGGTTTTGCGTATTGTATGTGTATATTTATACGTTAAAGAAAGACTTGTTAGGCTCGTTTGTTGTTTGCAACGTTATCTCTTCAAGAGTAATTATTACCGTGTGCATATCGTACAGTTCACAATATGACAAATTTGATAATATAAAATAATTTGATTATTTTTGAAATTTATTTACTCAATAAAATTATATAAACCCATCCATAGAAAACATAAACAACTAATCTTGATGCTAAATTAGTAGGAATACGTGCGAATAGCTTGGTTTGAACCGAGCCCTCTCAAGATTGCCCACCATTTGACAGTTGTATTAATTATTCCATTTGGAGAAAACTTCAGCGCAATAATTTTATCTGAAGACGCCTGATCAAAACACAATCAGATTGATACCTCTACTGACATTACCATAAAAACGCACATTAGATGAGTTTGGACATACATACATGTAATATAATTAAAATGTTACGAAAGTTGAATTGGAGATGTTAATCCAACGTGTTTATGATCAATGGTACTTTGTTGGTTTCAAGATGTTAATAATAGTAAAAAGCTAGAAACGTATGTACTTATGAAAATAAGTGTTGTAAACCCAATCTTAACTATATTCATATAATCAAACATAAAATAGCATTTTCACGATTCAGGTGTTCTTAACATAAACTTGATTAAGGTAGTAAGAGAGGCATCGATAGAGCAGAAAGACTGGGTACAACGTAAAATATATATGTACTGTCGAAGCAGAATATCATGTTCTACTAGTGTGTCCATATAATAGATATCTGAGATCTTCATGTTTACCAAGATATTTTTGTTCTTGGCCAACATAACAATTTTACATGAATTTAAATATTTAATGAATTGTTATCAAGTATGTACGCTAAATTAACTTGCAAACTGTGTATATCTTGCATGTGACCAACGTAATACTAGTAATTAAGATGTAAATATGTACACGTTATTGTTATCTACAATTGAACTAGAACAACAAGTTTTACACTTTAAAAAGATAATCCATCAATATATAAATAAAAACCAGAATTCAAACCAACATTTAGACACTAAAAAGTCTCATTCTATTAAACTCATACAGTGGGCGATTTGTTAATCATCGTGCACGTTTTTATCAATGAGATATTTGTGTCAAATTTGTTCTTATACATGTATTCAACACTATTCAAACCCTTTTCGCTTTTCGGGGCT
Organism: Mya arenaria; assembly: GCF_026914265.1. Taxonomy (NCBI): domain Eukaryota; kingdom Metazoa; phylum Mollusca; class Bivalvia; order Myida; family Myidae; genus Mya; species Mya arenaria. Next base: position 20,079,507 of record NC_069137.1, read on the forward strand.
TTTTCGCTATAGAAGATATATAATTCTTATGTTCTGATTCCGATATTATCCCGAAATTAAGAGTTTTTTTTTTTTTAAAAATGCTTATCCAGAACGCATAGTAACATACTTTTTCGCGAGCGTTCTTAGAATCGTAAACATATTTTATGCGCGAATTTTAATTGCTTAAATTAAAATTCTAGCATTTTTGTATGAACACTATACCCATTCAATTCTAACATATCCAGTTCTTCGCATTTACACCTGATCTCCAATTTTCCAAAAGTTTTTCTTAGCGGTGGTCTGTGATGGACATTTAAATAAAATAACATGGTCTTTAATGATACTGCTGATGATCTTATAAGTATCATGATTATAAACTTAGTTTTCAAAAATGAGTAATTATAGAAATATCGAAGACTAAACAAATATAGTTTTTGGTTAAACGAGAAATTTAAATCACATTAAAATGAAGTTGTTTTAAGACAACACTAACAATAAATTTAAAAGAAGATGGATTAAGTGAAAAATAGTTGTAAATCTTATTACGTATTTTAATACTGAGATAAGGTTGTTGTGCACATATCTTGAATATCTGAAATACGATTTCAATCGACACATTAAATAAACAAGAACAGCAGTACGAGCAAGTCAAGTATTGTGCTAATGAAAAGTCTGTGAACATTGGAACTGTTCATTCATAATCGATGGATATCAGAAAACTGCATTGTCAATCATCAAAACGTATTGATCCTGCAAACACTGATATTTCAAAAGAATTACAGTGAACTTTAATACTTTTCACTTTCAGAAATTCAACTTCTAGTTTTGTTTCCAACACTTAACCTGGTATTTGTTAAGCTCGAACCATTCATCATCATTTCTCGAAAACATATTTTAAAATGATCAGATCAAATGCTTCCATGTATCACTATCTCCGACAAACATTTTATATTGTATATGCTACAAATGTGTAGATCATTATAATGTTATTTTGAAATAAATACTGAGTGTTTAAACCAAATGCACGTATCACATATTTAATGATGAATTCTTACAACTCTATATAATGCCTAGTGTGACAGCTAACAGTAATTCCAGTTTTCCGCAGTTTGTCTCTATTTTTCTTCAATTTATGATTGCTTTGATGTGAATGTTTTTCTGAAAACAAATATCAGGTAAATTTAATATGCAAATCAATATAATTTAAATTATATACAAATATTAAAACAATAGAGTTTGAAAACAGCCATGGCGAAAGAAGAACAAGATTATGAAGAACAGATTATAACAAAAGTACCTTTAAAGTACATGCAAAATAAAGATTTAATGAATACAGACTATAAGATTCAATTTACATCAATAGTACTTTGGTGCCGGTGTAAAGTTTTGAAAAAAACAACAAACAAACGAGACAGTCAAACGTTTTGAAAGTTTGTGTGATTTTCTGTCTCAGAGCTAGATGTTTTGGCTGTTGGAACAGTTATGAACAGAACATATTTTTGTGACTTAAGCATAACGGGTCATCGTCACATTACACAAATATAAAACAAAAATATAAAAAAACACGCACGCATGCACGTACGCACGCACACAAGAACAAGCACGCACGCGCGCTCGCACACACACACAATCACGCACGAACGCACAAACGCGCGCACACCCCCGTCACACAACACAAGCAATCAAAACTTATATATTTACATTAGACATCGTTTTGAATGATTTTTGTATCAACAACTGATTTTTTAGATATTTCTCAAAAATGGAAAGAAAATGAAAAACATCAACCACGTTACACACAAATCAGTGTGCAGGATGGTTGCTATGAAAGTTAGAATGTTTGATATATATCATTGAACACATGAATCTTGAATATTACAGAAATAAATAAAATGAAATAAGAAAACAGAAGCAATATTTCCGTATATAAAGGCACCTGATACATATAGGTTGGAGATACACCGTTTGTGATAAAACAGCAACAGATAAACATGTAAAAATGGAAAATAAGACTGATTGTATGTTGTTCGTTTTAATCATATGCATTGCAGTGCGTTTTTCAATTAATAATTTGAATTATACTTCTAAACGTTTCCGGTCAGAAAACAATAAGAGTCATTTTTTATTAACGAAAACATCAAAACACTCTCAGACTTGAAAAAACTGCAAACCTTCCATTATTTGATTTTAACGAACCTAGCCATTAATTTGTGTCATTATAACGTCTTTAAATATAAACAATGCGAGGGATTTGAGTAATAAACGCCTAAACCAAGCTGACTTAAAATACCCATCACAAGACGGTAGGCGGAGTCGAACTAACAAGACCGACCAATCAACGATCCGAATCCGCTACAGAGATAAGCACCCTGTATCGAAAAATGTACTGGACGCGTGGCCTCTGTAAACACCCACGGGGATTAATGGTCTTATCTGATAAACAAATACACAACCACATACTACAAATGCATTTGCGTATACGTTTGGAGAGGAATTATAAGCAAGTTATTAGTATGATTTTTTTTTCAATTGCTAAAGTGAATTTGATGTTATATATTACATACTTAGGGCATATGGTATTTTTTATAAATATAGACATAATTTAAAATAAAACCCTTAAACGATGTTAATGTCATTTCTGCACACGTTTTTGTTTTTGATTCTGAAAATTGATATGGTTTCCGTTAATGTAGGTATTATACATTTGATTTAATCATAAAACATTACAATGAGGCATTCATTTAATGAACGCTACAAAACAAGTATGTGTTATTTAATATCATTGTAATGTCTCAAGACCTATTTCAAACCTTCTTTTAGTGACAAATGATCCCCGGCCCGAAACTCGTGTGAATAACTTCTGGGTATTGATCTTTCTTTCAATTGTCCTGTGTTCCTTTTTTTTACATAATATTTATTCAGCATTAAATAGTTTAAAAATAAGCACCAGTAGCAATATATGGTGAACTAGAACGGCACCCTCTGTATGTTACTAGACCTGTACGAATTGTAAAATATGTTCTTAAACTGTATCAATTTAAAACAGACAATTGCATTTTATACAATACATTGTAAAGCCTTCGATACGATGCGGAAAATAACGCAAATTCAAACAATTGGTGTTCTAATGTACGCACTGTTTTACAAAATGCAGGATTCAATGAAGTATGGTTATTGATTATTTTATTCCTTTTTTAGAAGAATATTAATCGACTCATTTATTGGACATTGGAAAAATGATATAAACTCATTAAGTTCAATAGTGTTAAATGCTGAAAGAGGCAGAAATGTTAATATTGAAAGAAATCAACGTAAATGTGTTTTATGTGTTCATAATGATATCGAAGATGAATATCACTTTGTTTTGATTTGTCCGAAATGTAATGACAATAGGAAAAAATACATAACTAAATTTTACTATGCAAGACCAAGCATGTTTAAATTCATTCAATTTCTAAACTCGGAAAATGCTGCATGTCTATACGAAAACTAGCTTTGTATTGCAAACATACTTTTAAGCTACGATATACTGCTTTGAATGATAATGCTTAACTTTTAACATGTTGAAATCATTGATAGTTTATATATGTATATATGTCTAAAACACTCTCGCATTTATCAACTATTGCCATGCCATGTGTTATGTTATTGTAACAACGATAAACTGTAAATGTTAAAGTTAACAATACATGTTCTGTTCTGTTCAATGATAAAACGTTCAAAGACAAAATGCAAAAACATATGAAACAAATCATCGTGATATCATTTCAACCATCATGCACACTGAATTGTGTGTAACTTGGTTGATATATTCTTTTACTCTTTTATTCTTTCGATTTCTGAGTAATTTCTAAAAATTCTGTCAATGATAAAAACATCAGTTAAAACGTGTTATACATGAAACTATACATAGTTTGATTGTTTATAATTGCTTTCTATATTTCTGTTTTGTATTCATATAAAATGACGATGAGCTTTTTATGTTTAAGTCAAAAATAAACTTTCTGTTCTGATTTTTTCTATCAATAGAGAAATATACTATACATCATAGTATCAAATTCTTAACTTGATAATGTTCTCGATCGTTACAAAGATGCTAACTTGGCATAGTTTTTTCCGCTGTCTGAGGAAAAGGGTAATACATTTTGTTTTGTTGTCCAAAAGCAAAAAAATGGTTTACAGAAATGATTTCGTAGATTATGATGTTTTTGACATACAAAATGATATTCACCTCGATTGCATTCATATTACAAAAGCTACATATTCTATATTTTCTTGGAAAGAGATGATGCCTTCCTGTTTCGATTAAAAGGTCATGTGAGGAAATGTTGTAACGACCGTTCTATATTTATTTATGTGCATACTGTCTAGATATTTTCATGCTTGAGTTCATTTTTACACCAGCGATATGTTTCTAGACTGTTCGATTCATTAATATCTGCATTCCATATATGTCAATTATTCTTTGTCTCATTATTTCGATCACAATCATAATTGAATGTAAAATATCAATAAATCGTAGACTTGCCTTTTTGAAATTGATTTTAAATATTTTTATTCAAACTGCTCCACATCAGTCTTTTAAGAAATATTTGAGAATTAAAGTTCGAAAAATACCAATGAGAGTTATTTCTCTATAGTTCTTTGGCTCGTCTTCATTGCCCCCTTTAAATGCAGGTACTAATAATCCCCCTAAAAGGATCTGGGATATTCTCCTGTGGTAAAGATACGATTTAATAGTTTCAATAGAAACGGTGATATATCTGTGAATATGGTTTTATAGATTACAGCATTACAGCTTCATTAATCTGCCAATATTACCATTTTATCAAGATTCTCATCGCAAATGTTTATCTTAATTTTGAGTTGTAAGTATAATCAGAAGTACTATATAGTGTTTTGTAATGATCATATAACTCCGACGCATTTTGATTCTCAGATTTTGGTTGACTTTTTTATATTCGTTTTTATTTTTTTTTCTAAATATCGTTAGGGTTTGATTTGCTCTGGCTCGCACGGCTTTTTGGGAAGCGATTTTCTAGAAGTTGTTTCTTTTTTAATGGCAGACCGACACAAAGACGAATATTGAATTGTCTGTATGAACGAAATCGTTGAACCATCAATGTTTAATTAAAATCTAATTGTTCTACAAATCAAGACAATTGGTTATATTTGAATGACGAATTACTTTTAAGTTCCTCAATTCTGGATGGATTCCATTTAATTTTATTATCATTATTGATATTATTACACTTTCTATTATTTTTGGCATTATTTTTTCCTACCTGCTTATTACAAGCGAAAACGATTCATGATTGATTCGAAAATTCGTTTGGATCTTGTATTTGAAAGTCTGAAACAGAAAATATATTTTGAAGCTGAAGTATTTAATAATCCAATACGCCTGATTGATTCTTTAAAAAAAATGTATATTCGCCCATACCTGATCGGTGTGCAGTCGACATATAACAAAAATATCAAACATGGATTTACATAACTCGATGAAGCGTTTACCTTGTGTAACTAGCACATAATCTTTTGAATCACGTGGTGGAATGTAAGCACAATCTGACAGTTGATTACCCGTCGAATGTTAGGTAATCTATGATTTAGAGCTACGGCCATAAAGATCCGCTGTAACCAAACATTTATTAAGTTGGTAATCCTTTTCAAACCCGAAAACAATCAAATTGATCATATCGTAATAGTTTACAGTAACTTCATCGGTTTTTCTCAGCAATTTCAAAATATTTGCTAAATGATTTGTGATGATAATATTCATTTCACGCGTTTCGTTAGTATAGCGTGAAATATTTGTCTTGGCGAAATGATAGTATTTGAATACAGTAGTGGTCAGTCTTGCACGAGGATTTCGTGCTATATTGGTATATTAGCGTGAAGAGTCATTCTACCAGTCGACTTCACTCAGTTCACTTCGTAACCTAAATTTTCACTTCAATAGTTTTAGTAATTTTGTTTCACTGTTTTATATCCATATTTGAAACCAGACAAATGAATGAGGTTCGATATTCATACGTTGTGGATCGACACTTGGCAAACGAACACAGGTTTCCAGAGTTAACCGTCTCTGGTTTTGCCTGGCCGGTCGGTTGCACTGCATAGGACTTTGTCAGTGAATTTCATTGTGTTGTGCTCTACATAAATACATGTGCTCGTTTTATACTTACTTAACCTGGCTTCACGTCATCATCTAATAAACAACTCGTCTGGTATTGCACATTTGTGTTGTTGTTTTTAGGGTTTAAAAGTCAATGTGTCTGTTGAAAATATCATATCAAACTTATAAATAATGTCTAAAAGACTGTTATATAACTTTTGTTATTGAAAGACTATTGATATTCCGTGATATAAATCTTAATTATGACTTCTCTTGACTATGCACTATTGCCAAGGCGCTTGGTTAGCTTATTTGATCTCCGATCTAGGTTTCGAGCTGTGAAGCTATAGAAATGCACCAATATATCTTGTCTTTTAGTTTATGTTGCTTTCAAATGGTGATTGTATCATAATGCCTTTAAATAAGGAAAAGAGTTATGTAGATAGTCCGTTTATGCAATTTAACCGGAATGCGTCACAATAAGGATGGAACAATGGTGACCATTCAATCAAAATGGATTTAAATACATGTCATATAACTATTTAAAAATAATTCTTATTTCCAATCGGTTTAATTAATAAATACATTGGCTAAGCACATTGTTTAAATGTGTTAGTAAGACAATGCCAATTTCTAATAGCAAAGCGTCTACTCTAAATGGCTCTGAACACGATACACGAGTACACAGAAAATGGCCCCTACTGTGACACCAGTGCGATTAACGCATGAACCACAGGTTGGGTTAATAATGATAAACATTTTTAAAGTAGTCCTTAAGCACTTTAAAAATGACAAAGTTTGCGCACTGAAATGATTATCAAATTGACAAAATGTGGTCTACAATACAATGTTTACGTTTTCTAAAATAAAGACGGGAACCAAGATTAGCAGAGCGTATTCATAAAACGTCAAAATTACGCGGTGTACTTAAGTTATAATATAATATAACGTACTTTTCTTTATATTTCATCTTAATAGTGGCCATCAATATTAAGTGTTAGAGACTTTTATACATGTTAGCATGTGCACAAACCCTAAAATCTCTGACTGGTAAACACCAGCTAACGTTTTACGGGCGTCAACATCACCTCTATCTAGTAGTTTAAGCTCCCAACAAAATTCCCCACACTGGTATAGAATCATCTGCGGTACAAGACCATTTATGTATTTTTATTCAAATAGTAAATCTACCCAAAGCGCCTTCATTGGTTGGGATCAGGTTTGAGCACTAGATTTCCGCTACGTGCCTTTGTCCGATCTTCGGGTGCCACATCGCGTCTTTATAATATTATGAAACCCATCCAGAGTCAACAAACTGGCTTATAATAGAAAAATACGTGGTTCTCTAAGCTCGCCCTTGTTTGCTGATATTAGATGGTAGTTCAAGGTGTCCCCTTCGTACCAGTATCCGGTCTTAAAAAGTCAAACCACATCGTTCTAGTAGTATGAACCATATTATTCATAACATATACGTTTATATTATATTAATAACGAATGTTAAGTAATTCACCATTCATCAGCCTTCATGAAATATTTCCTAATTTGCTGTTACGGTAATATTATTTATTAATACCTTGGATATATGTTATATTTCGACGTAACCCGCATAGTTATTTGTTTTAAGCTGCGTTATTTATTGTTTTCATTTTTATCCGTTATCCTTCGTTGGTTAAAATAGGGCCTATATAAGGTTCATGTCGCTCACACATGGAGTGAACCTCAGTTACAGTGATTTATAAGTTGACTGCATTTTTAAAAGTTTCTGTAGATGCTCACTGTCATGCGATACACATTAGTCATTACTGATATCGAAGAATGAATTTGAATTTAGCAACTAAGCACTCAAGTTGATGGAAAGAATATATTAATTATAACTGTTTTTTAAGTATAGTCGACTCAAGTTATTGCAGATGTACATGTATTACGTATTAAGTATGAGTAACTACGTTTATTGTCTTCGAATGAACATTTACATGTTAAAATATTATTTTTGGATACAATATTTGATCTTGAGGATTTGGGGAAAAACTAGTTAGATATGCCGCTTGTAAACCATACAGCATCAGATTAAAATGTTTGTTTTTGGTGAGGAGGTTTAACCCTGAACTGATTTTGGCTTATCAGTACATGATATCACATTTCGACGTATTTTATGATTTTTGCCGTCCATTTGAACAATAGATTATATTTGCTTAACAGATTTCCACTTTTATGTCGGAATAATTGATTACAAGACGTTTCTTCGGGTTATGTTTTATTTAAAGTGTTTCGTCTGAAATTTTTATCTAGTAGTAACCCAAAGCATTTTTATCTAGACATGAAGAAAACTTCTTGTTGTTATGGAAAACAGGTACCTTACTTTAATATATGAACTCATAGTAGATTCGTCATTTTGATGTTATTCTAAAATGTAATCATTGCATCAATATAAATGTTAATCAATACAAATAAAACATTAAAACAATTCTATATCATTATCTGAAATTCACTATCAACTAATGATAGATGACTTCTCTTAAATTCTAAATGTTGGTCAGTTATAAATAGGCAGGAAACTTGAAGCAGGAAACGACATGTTATATGTAAACCTATTTGTACCAGCATCTAAGGATTGAGGAGATATGGCGAAGTTACTGTTTACACTGCATATATCAATAGCAGATATTTATTTATCTACTTTGCAGAACATGTGTATCCCCATGAGAACGGAACATTCTTAATAAGCTTAAAACAACCTTATCTATTAGAACAGAGTGATGGTTTTATGCGTTAGATTTTAATTGTTAAACCTTTGATGGATGAGAATAAATGCAACCCAAATTTCTAATTACATGACCAAAACAAATCCGATAATCCATTCAAATTATCGCAGGAAAAATATCATACGCCAAGAAAATGATTTTGTTGATCACTGAATATATATGTAATGTTATCACATAATTGCTTTATAAATCAATATACTTTTGTGTCTTGGCCATTATTAGATAGTTTGTAAATGGTCAAAGGCAAACATGCCGATTCGCCAATAAACTCTTGAAACTCTTAATCACGAAACTCTTAAACATCAATTAAAATTATAGAATTTTTGCTATAATCCCTTTAAACATTGATTTTGTTTTTGAACGACATTCATCAAATTGATATTTCACATTCAGGAAAATTTATAAACTCTTTAGTTGACCAAGAGTCCATTCTGGGACACCTCATGTTTTATATATATAAATATATATACATCATAGGCATTCCCTTTGAAATACAAAATCTGATTGTCTTGTATATGGATTGTGTCTTACCTTAGAATAATAATTAACGTAAATGCACAAAAAATAAATGTACGTAGAAACTATTCTTGCACTGCATATCAGAGTGGTGCGTATCGGAAATAAAAGCTATCAAGTGTGAAGAAAATAACTAGACTTTAGCTAACAGGTCCAAACAAGTATATTGCTTAGCAGCACATATTTAACGTTTTTTACAACCTTTTTTTATTTTTTGTACAGAAATGAGCAGAATATTTCGTAGTACTAAATATCTGCAAACCAGCGATAAAAGACTGCTGATAAAAGACCGCAGATTTTCATAGTTCCGTTCTTAAATTTATATTTAAAGCTGAAAGTGTTACTAACTTAAATAAATTTTTTATCTGGGACCAATTTCTATCTGAATTCTTATATGCCTTGTTTACATGCATTTTCACATAATTTGGCTCGTTCTAAAACAGTTGTCACAACGTTCAATCTGTGAAATAACAGCTTTAAAACGCGAATAAGAATTGTTTGAAAAAATAAAACGGATTCAATATATAAACCATTGGTAGCATAAAACAGCTAGCACACTAGCTATTTTTGAGAAATCATTACTATATCTTATACTGCAGCATAGGACATCGTCTCTAAACGAAGAAGATATCGCTCATTTTAGGCATACAAAACAATAGAATTGCTTGTACATGCTTGTAGAATAAACGTTTAGAACTTTTACGAATAGATAAACATAAATCTAAAAACATGTAAGAATTGCTTTACAACATCAGATGCAAATAAAAAATTTGATTTTTTGTGTAAATTCTGTTAGATACATATTAACAGATAACCTTTAATTGTATTTACGATATTATAGTTGTTTTAATTGATCGATATACTGTCTTAAATACATTGTATGTGTTCCTTAATTTACTGTAAATAGTTTATAAACATTTTATGTGATAACATGGTGGTATCGATGGATCGATACAAAATGGTGTAATCTGTGAGTGTGCATGTGCGCGTGTGCGAGCGTGTGATACACGCGGGCATTCATATTTCTTATAAATGATTGATTTGTTTAATTGAAAATGTTTTATTGGACTAATTGACTTGCGTTTTGTTTGTTTGTTATGTGATGCTAGAAGTAGCCGGGAAAGCTGCGTTATTGACCGATAGTATTGATAATTCTGATTTTGCGGTCACAATGGACTGCATATGCAACCAAATCAAGTATCAGTGTGACGTCATATCTATTTTTTAGAAATGCACAAGTGTAGCTCACTATGGCAGAACCAATTTTATATATACTACTCGAATCAGATGATGCTTAAAATTAAATATAAGGTAATTAAAATGTTCCTCATACAAAACGTATTGTCATTCAGGAACGGATGTTGTATATTGAGCAGAAATAATAGCCTTAAATCATAGTAAAACTTCAAAAAATCAATCTTTAAAAATGTATATTGATTGAGATAATGAAAAACGAATAATAAAACACCAAGTGTGCAACTGTTTGCAGTCTTTTTGCAATGATAAACTAAAGTATATTTTGTCAAACTATCTTTAATTGGTGCAATATTTAGGATATATTCAATGAGCTTGAAATACCAAAACTTATAGTCCTCGACGTTTTGCTGAACCAGTGTTGAATGGTCCATTGTAAAGAAAGTAAAGTTTACTGATAAGTAAATTAACAGTTTTCGCAATCATTGTAAAATAAGTAAGACTCATATATTAAACAGTGAAGGCGTGTCACGTTGGAACTGAAACATACGGATTTCAAAACAATGTTTTAAGAAACGCAACATTTTGTGTTGTTTACCATTATTTTGATTCCTTTGATGATAAAATTTCACCCAACTTATATACAAATCAAGAACACTACCAGGCGGTCGGTCTTAAAGCTAGTTCTGCATTAGCTAGACTTAGCTAACTTAATTTGTAGCCTAATTGTTTGTTTTGATATTTTGTGTATATGTATTGTAAAACACATTTGAACGTATATTGCCATATGACAAGAGTGCTATATAAATCAGGTATAATAATAATAAAAATAATAATAATAATAATAATACTACTACTAATAATAATAATAATAATAATAATAATAATAATAATAATAATAATAATAATAATAATAATAATAATGATGATAATAATAATAATAGTTGACTATCAATCAACTAGTGATTGATGAAATCCGATCAGGCGTTAACGTTCAATGCTGCTCATCTCTTTAACACAAAAGTATGTTTGGTACCATTCTCGATAAAACATATATTAAATAATTTAGTTTCATCCTAGATTTCTTACAGGTAACCAATGGTTTCTACAAAACTTTGAAATGATGTACTGACTACTGAATGTAATATAATTATGTGCTTACTATCATGATACGAAATTATGTTAAATAAAACAAGTATCTCTATACTATGTTGATCTTAATGTGCGATTGCCTGTAATTATACATTTGGCTTCATTTAGTAAGAAACCATAGGCATAAGTATTCGTATATATTTTTAAGATTAATGCCGTTTGACTTCACGAAACTGTATTCATTTTATTGCATGTAATATTTTGTTTATTCCATGTTATACACGATTGGTGTAAAAATAATATTCGTCAACATTTGTTCAAATTGTTCGTTGTTTATATAATTAACAAAATTTAAGACGTCAAATTCCTCCACCATGCGGCCGTTAAAATAGCCATTTAATGCAAGTATGCCAGCAGTGCTATATATTTCGATTCCCTGTTCAATAAGATCGAATAAATATATTTAAAATTGTTTTAAAATAGTGGAATTACTTGGTGGTAAATATAGCTTGCATATATATAAATCTTCGAATGCTGAAAGGACACCTAAGCATATTTTAGTCTACAAAACAACATTTTTATGCATTTCAATAATTGTAATATTTTCTCTAAAACTATCCTTAAAATAATTGGAGATACCTCCCATTATAACGATATTTTCTTGTATTTTTATATTTAGTACCAAAGAAAGGCTCATAATGAAAATTTCCTATGTCTAACGTTATAGTATGTTTTTCTGATAGGCATGTCTCTGTTAAAATTATATCATATTCACATATAATGTTCACAAATTTAGTATCGCCAAGTCAATTTATATTTCACGATCGACTGCAAATTACAAGTACTACTAAATTGGGAGCTATGTTTTGTTATATTAACAATTACGGATAATCATTAAGTCGTAATTATATAAAACAAAATAACTTTTTAAATTATTACTTGACCTTTGAAACTGTGCAGATAATAAATATTTTGCAATCAATAATTAACTTACGACGTAAAGTAATCTTGAATAAGCATACACATAACGCACAATGACTATTGGTCGAAAGAAGATATGATCTTCTGGTGAAAATTTTCAATGTCTCCCAAAGGTCGCAAAGATGTTTCCCAAAGGTCGGATTTGACCAAATACTTTGGACACTATTTACAAGCATTTTTAGTATTTTCTTACTGTGGCTCTACATCTGTTATTGAAAGTGTCATGTGGGTGATATTTCGTTTCTCATACATGCAAAATATTCACGTAATAAAAATATTAACCCATCCAGATGAAAACAATAAACAAGCAATCTTGATACTAATTTAGTACGAATATCTTAGGTTGTACCGAGTACTTTCGAGATTGCTCACCATTTGACATTTGTATTAATTCTTTTATTTGGAGAAACATTCAGCGCAATATTTTTATGTGATCATCAATACGCCTTATCAAAATACCTTCAGATTTATACCTGTCCATACAAGTAAAACGCTTATTAGATGAGTTTGACATACATATATGTAGCATAATGCAAATGTTACGAAAGTTGAATTGGAGATGTTAATCCAACGTGCTCATGATCAATGCGTATTATGTTGGTTTGAAGATGCTAAAAATAGCAGAAAGTTAAAATCGTATGCAGTTATGAGGAAAAGTTATATATATGAACCCAATCTTAACTATATTAATATTATGAAGTATAGAATAGCATTACCACGATTCAGGTGTTTTAAACATAAACTTATGATTAAAAAAGCTATATACAGGGGCATCGATTGAGCAGAAAGACTGTGCACAAAGTGTAATATACGTACTTTATGAAATATGTGCTGAAATATTTGTATTTAAATGTGCTATGTAAGCTTTTTATATGAAATAAGGCCAGAGTTTTTTTTATTTTTCGTTTTACTGCAATGTTTTCAAAGGTAAGCGCCATGAGGAGGGAATAAAATTAAGAAAAAGATGTCGAAAAATGAGCGTCGAGAAAAAATAAATAAAAAAGATGGATTTTTCGTATTTTTTCCTTTTTTTCTGAAACATTTAAAGAATGTATGTTTTGAAGTTGTGCACTCTTGTTTCGTAATCCATACTGCCTGTTGTATAATAGATCTGTATAATAATGTCAAAACAAGAAGTCGTTTTCACCAGTAGCCTCAATCATGCACCATTGAATTGTAACCAGCCCCTCCCCCAACCCAGGTCTTGAGAATAGCGGAGACTTTGACTTTCAGTCCAGCTAATCCTTGGTAAAACCCTGTCCTGCGTAGAGACAGACGACAGTCTACTGGTCAAATTCACGCCAAGTCCACTGCACCCTGAGGTAAGGCCCATTCCCCACTATTTTCGGCGCAAAATCAAAACCACCGCATTCTCTCAGCACTGCGGGGCCACCTGGAAGGTAAATAACCGCTTATTTCTCTCGTTATCCCCTTTATACCTCCGGACCTAGGGGCCGTGGTTACAATTGACTGATACATAACCTGGTGCATAATGCACGTTTAAGGAACTTATTTCAACATAAATTTTGGATATTCATTTTACTCCTAAACGCCACAAATCAACTGATTCACACCATTCATGTAAATATATTCTTCAACTGTAACTCCACAGTATTTAACACTGCACTTTTAAATAAAAATTAGTAAAATTACACATAAATTATTATATATGCATGCTTTTAATATGAGCATATATACTTTTGTCGTGCTTTTATAGTCACTGAAACTGCACCGGCAAAACATAACGCACCTAGCATATTGTTTGTGTCTAAAATGTTGATTAATATCATTGTGGGACTACATATATTGAGATAAACAACACATCTGAACAAATCTAATGTCTTTGATATACAATGTCGCGTAACGTAGTTACGTATAAACACTTTAAAGTGTCACGTAACATAAAAGTTAAGTATGAAACACTTTAAAGTAATTACAAAAAAATCAAAAGTATACTTCAAAGTTTATTTGGAACGAAAAACAAATATTTCATCATAATTATCAAAGATAGATTTGTATGTAAATTGCCTAGACCTAGCTGTTGGCAGATCGTGATAGCCGCTGGCTATTAGTCCAATTAGCTTTACAGTTCATGACTGTAAAAATACGTTCTTTGTATGTAACCAGAAATTAAATGGGTGGTTGATAGGCATGCCTGTCAAGAGCGAGGAGTATATATGAAAGCATGTTGGAAAGGTAGGAGTTGGGTTAGGCAAGGCAAGGAACGCGGCCTTGGGTCCTTAACGGACGGCAGTTAGGATGCGAGATTACCTTAAATATCATGCTGTATTAAGAACTTATTATTATACTTAGAAAGAACGTGGAACAATAAAGACTTAGAACACTTGAACAGTTGTTGGTTGGTTACTGAACGAACTATCACGAAAGTTAAATGAGCGTTGGCATTACGACGAACTATCACGAAAGTTAAGTGAGCGTTGGCATTACGCGACAACAAGAAAAGAAACAAGGTATGTAACTCAAACTTACCAGAGGTCACAGTAGAGTCCATTTATTTCAGTTTCTTAATCAATATACAAACAATTTTAAAATGAGTGACATGAAAAGAGGAGCCAATGCCCATTAAAATGGTATGCGATATGTTGGTATAACTTAATTGTCTTTAGACAAACAAGCCAAATCCAATGTCACATTCTCGTCTTTTTCTGTAGTCGGAACATGTACAGCAAATTACAATTCTCAGTGTATCCCCGTGTAAACAGGTCTACACACAGAAATATTTTAGAGATCTTATGCTTTGGTATAAATACCACAAAATGACAAACGCACTGATTTTATGAACAACAGTCTTCAAACTAAATCCACTATAAAATTGCGTAAAGGCGGCCACTTTCCTTGCAATCGCTTCGATGATGATAATAAGCAAGTTTCAAGTTTTATTTTCATCAACACTTATAATATGCATGTGATATCACAAGACAATGAAACATAATTTGTTGTTGTTGTGAAATTAGCAATAAGTTAAAAAAACTAAATTTTATTTTCTATCGGAGATCAAAAACGGGCGGCGGAAAAAATAAAAATAAAGTTAGGAATTTGAATCTTTTTCTTATTTGGGTTTTGCAATATATAGGTACGGCGCTCCCGTAAAACGAAAAATAAAAAAAAATCTGGCCTAAGATATGAGTAAACCAAACCGGCGGGTCCGTGAAGATGCGTACGTGCGTGGGTGCGTCAGTGTTTGCGTAAGTGAGTCCGTTCGGCTTATTAACACTATAAGTTGAACATGCAAGGAGGATAACGAGTGTCAAGATTATAGTCTTAGCTTTATAATAATGAACATTTCTAGAAATAGCGAAGAATGATAATTATTTTGGTTTAACAAGAAATATATATCTCAACACATTAACATAATTATAAGACAAAAAGAAAATAGTAGCTCGATTAGATAAAAAGGTCTTTATTATTTATCACGTACATAAGTGCTGAAATAAGTTTATTTATGCAAAGATCTTGAATAGCTTAAACACCATAGTCATTTTATTCTTTTTAAAATGATAAATTACACTTTAATCAACAAGCTATTTATTACAGCAGTACAAGTAAGTCCAGTATAAATGCGTACAAAAAAACGCTATGGCGTATAAAAAACGATAATTTCGAACAAAATATTTCAAAAATGCTATTCAAAGTACACGCAAAATACAGATTTAGTCTGTATAAGATTAAAACAACATCAATCTTATTTTGGTTACGATGTATATGTAGTCTTAGGTGTCAATATATTTCCACCTTTTTTGTGGCGTCTCTTCTTGTGTTCTGTCTTTTAGTGACGTTAAAGCCTTACGATCACTTCTGATTTATCTCTTGCTAAAATCATCTTTCATGAAACATAGCAATAAGTCTTATAAAGAAATATGCAAAACATGTTTTGTGGCATACTTCTCACTAACTACATTCCCTGCTTTGGGAGGGTTTCTGCATGTTGCCTAAAAATACATCAAGGCAAAATCTGCATTTTTAGTAACGTAATAATACTGCCCTGTATCACACATAAGTCTTATTTATTTCATTATATTTCATTATATTACTGACAATTTCTTATTTCAATATGAGATATTCATGAAAACACACACCTTCCCCACCATTGTTTTGTTTTTGCTGCCCGACATTTTTAAGGAACATTTTATGTGACTGCGCAAAACAACTGGAGCCAGCCAATTCTTTGAAAGTTTGTGTAATTTTCCGTCTTAGACTTATGCTTTATGGCTGGTTGTTGGTACATTCATTGAACCCACTATAGGCGCTATAAAATGCTGTTTAAATAAAATAAAATTATATCGTCCGCATAACAATGTTTACATTTTCTACAACGAAGTGGGTAACCAAATATAGCAGAGCGTACTCATAAGGGGTCGCTGTTTAATAATAACTTCCTATACGGACGTCAAAATCACACCAGGCGTACTGGAGGTTATAATATACTACTATTATGGCGTTTCCTCAATATTTTATCATACTAATAACAACCATCTTCTAACTGGTTTAAGAGGCAATTCTAGTTCTTCACATTTGCACAAATGCGATTGTATCAACTGGTAAATGTTTAACCAATACTTTGAGCGAATAAGCCAGGAGACGGTGCCTTTGGGTGCCATTATTCGCTTATACCAAGTATTAGCCCTAGATGTCCCATACGTACCGGTACCCAGTCTTAAGGCGTCACACCACCCCATCTAGTAGTATCTACCCCCAACAAAAATCCACACCCTGGCTTATAAAGGAAAACTCTGTGGTCCTTGACACTTAAAGTCATTTTGAGTAGACCTACCCGATCCTCCCTTATTGGGTCGGGTCCGGATGGTAAACTAAATGTCACCTACCTGCCTGTATCCAGTTTCCGGAAGTCACATTGCGCACTTATTATCCTCCCAGCCCAGAGTCTACATATTCGCGTATAATAGCAAATTCCGCGGTTCCTGACATTAAGACTCATTACTAGTCAACATGACTCAAAGCTGGCCCTTATTGGTTGGTATCAGATGGTAGCCCTATATGTTCCCTACGTACCAGTACCCGGTCTTTGTGCGTCACATCACCTCCATCTAGTAGTTTCAATCTTAAAATTTGCATCTATACCTATTTCGTTTAATTATGTAAAGGATAAATTTACACCGTTGCCCATATCGCTATTTCTGAAAAAGGGTATAGGCGTAGACAACATTTGTATATATATCTAATATTCACATGTTATTTAGCAATTCACCATTAAACAGTCTAAGTCATTTTTGTCTAACTGGCTCCTACGATGATATTATATGCTAATAACTTGGTTATACTTTTTATATCGGCTTATCCAATCTAGTGATTGCCTTCTGGTTGTAGTTATCATCTTTTTCTTTTGTATCAGTTATCATCACTTGATCAAAATGGGGCTTATTGTTTCATGTGGCGCTTGTACCCCCTAAACCTTCAGCTCAGTTTGAAGTTTAAAGGTTTTTTCCTGAAATAATTAAGTTAAATCAATACAAAATGATAAATTCAGACGGTTGGCTTCCTTTTAGACATTAAATTATGCTTGGGAAATAAAAGGTGCAGGGGCTGCTGCCCAATAAAACTGCATGTTTAATTTAATTAAAAAAGAAAAGAAACTTATTAAGTTATAAAATGTAATCGAATCAAATGCATGATTATTTTATTTCTGATACTAAAGTCAGCTTTTAAATTAAGCTATGCATGTAATTTTGAAAATCTTCTTGTTCAACTGTACGACTTGTTAGGGGGCATTTCTACATCTTAAATCAAGAAAATCATTACAAATGAACTATATATGTATGTAAAAAATAAAATATAATATGCATGCAAAACTTGATTTTGAACACATTGGTTTTACGATTCGATTTGTGAACAAAGATCTGTGCACTTAATTAAAACAATACCCGATTAGTTTTAGCAATATTCTAATGCATTCAATTTGACCACTTTTTTCTAATATAATAGTTAATCAATATAAATACAACATAATATTCTCGATTGTTATATATAATATGCAATAACACCATAATGATGGCTGACTTCACTTTAATTTGTAATGCTTATGAGTGAAACAGCTAGGCTGGAAACTCGAAGCAGGAAACTAACTGCTAAATGTATCAACTTATCTGTACCAGCATCTTAAGGATTGGGGGAAAATGGCGAAGTGTATGTTTATACAGTAGATATCAATAACAGTGTTTGTTTATCTACCTTTGAGAACGTGTCAAACCATTTGAGAACGAACCATACTTAATCAGCTTAAACAACCTAATCTCTTTACCCAAGTGATGATGCTATGCGTTAGAAATACCGTTATCAAACCTCTGATGAATGAGAATGAATACTAATCCAATGTCTAATTACATGACCAAAACAACTCCAATAATCCTTTCGAATGCAGACAATTGATTTCCCCATCCGGATGAAAATATCATAGTATTTGAATAGCTTAATCACGAAGTTCTTAAGCATCAATTAAAATATATAATTTTTAGCTATAAGTCCTTAAAACATTTAATTTTGTATTTGAACGATAGACATGAAATTATTAAGCTTGAAATGAATATTCACGAAGATTAATAAACTATGTAGTTCTCCATTCTAGGACTCATCATGTTTCTTATGCATGAATGTAAATAGCATTACATGTACCTTTGAAATACAAAATATGATTGTCCTGTATGCGGATGGTATTACAAGCAAGAAATTGAATGCTTGCAGAAAATAAACTTGTCAATGGAAAACTAAAATATATTTTGTCAAACTATCTTATATGTATTGCTATGTTCATTATTCGGGAACTAAGGGACAAATTCAGAACAGCCGCTCACACTTACACTCCAACCACATTCCCGCAAGGGACACTGAAGTGATTTAAGTGGTACAAGGGGGAAACTCGAAGCAGGAAACTAACTGCTAAATGTATCAACCATGCTCAAAAACTTTATTTCAAGGGTCTGCGACTTGCGGTTTCAGGAAATTTTCTTTATTTTTATTACTTCAGACGCTATTTACTAAGGCCAAGACATGCTTTGGCCAAAGGAATATTATTTGATTTTTGTTAGTTAACAGCAAAAATATGAGGCTACATACAACTTATCAAAATTCTTGCCCTTGTGATTGAGAGACATCTTGGGCAGGCCAATTTTTGGCAACAAAGCAATCATTTTATGTTGTTGTTCAATTGGCATTGCAAAAAAAAATGACGCACGGAAGAGTGTACACCGCCTCCCGCACTCATCCACCAATACTTGCACGTGTCTTCTAGGGGCCTTGATCTTAGGTAAAACCAAACACACGTTCAAAAGCATGCCAATACGAATATCTTAGTGTTTAGTTTACAGCCATAGTCAGGCGCGTAGCTAGCCCTCTATTGATGAATGTGCTTGCATCCCCCTCGGAACATTTGTAAACCACGGTGCAATCTGGTTAATTCTGGTCGTTCTGAGGTGCTTTATTAAGTATTTTGAAATAAACATCAGGTAGTCAAGTATGCGTATTGCAACGTTGTCTGTTTTGTGTCAATATCATATGGATTCAGCCGAGTACTCGTATATCTATATTTACGCGCCTGATAGTCCATTTAACTCTGAATTTTACTAACCTGTGACGGATATCGACCGACACTTGTATCCGAGAACAAGATGCTGGAAGACAAATATATGTGTATAACGTCCAAAATAGACCTACAGTACTACTGTGAACATTGCAGTGTAAAGGGGATTTTAACGTATGTACAAGGTAATATTATGATGCACACCAATTGCTTTGTCCGGGGTTGTAAGAATCCAATTCAAGCAGATAATAAGTGTCATCTTCAATGTTACGATATACACTTTTGCAAAGAATGGTTGTTATTGGGTTGATTGTTAAAACAAGAAGTGCAAAATGCATTGTTTGCACAATATCACAGACGGCGAATTTTGTCACCACATTTTCACAACCCATTCCTGAACGTAGTAGTCTGGGTCTGTTTCAGCATTGATTCAAACCCGCCACTACTAAATAAAGATGAAAATGCGCGAAATTTGAATTAGCCCGTGAGACAAAGACATTCTGCAGGTCACAACTATGTTTGGTTGTATCTGCTATAACCCCGTTATTGCACTTTGGACACTTATTCATCAGAATTTTATGAGGATGTTGCATTAAAAATCATAATGCGTTCATACTTTAAATGTTATATCTAATGTGCATGCCCTACTAAAACGGGCCGGTGTTTTTTGAGTGCCTATTTGACATGAACAATGATGACCTTAACCCTAAACTAAAAAAAACATGAAAGTTATTTATACGGCCGCTTTTTAGAGTCATGATCGCGCCAGGGATTTAATAAAAATAAATACCCTGTTAAATACATCTGATAAGTTCAATTCAAATTGACGAAAGTTGTGCATTGATATATTAACGCAATTGCATGTATTCAGAAAGTCTCTGGCGTGTTGCTGAACCAGTGTTAAAATGACCATAGTGAAGAAAGTGAAATTTACTGATTAGTTAATTAAGATATTTCGCGCTAATTGTACAATAAGTAAACAGTGAAGGCGTATCACATTGGAACTGAAATATATGGATTTCAATACAACTTTTGAAGAAGCGCAACATTTGGATTTTTTACCATTATTTTGGTCTTTGAAGATATTATTTTAGCAAACTTTTATACAATTATCTAAACGAAAAATAGCTCATTGTGATAAGCATACAGATAATTCCCTTTCGAATTCCCAAAACGCTTAAAAGGGTAAAATGGCACAAATTAATCCAAACAAAAAAATCGGCTGAACTTAATACTGTTTTAAGGGACTTAAGATGTATCGAGCAATTGGGGCCGGAGGTCTAAAAATGGTACATGATAAAGCTGACGTCACAGTAATCTGGGACCCTGATTTTATTATCTAAGATTTAATCGGCTGACCACGCGATCTGATTATTTTGAAACTTATATATCGCCCATGTGCATTTTAGTCTTAGCAACAATAACTGTTTATTCGTCGTATTGTTTAAACTTCGAAAATCATATCACAAATAACGTTTGAAAAGTGAATTCTTCGACAGTGTATACTTTTGAAATTCTTTTTCGGGCGGATTCATCTTTCCTAAGGAAATTATTTGGCTTTTAATAAAAACGTGGTTTGAAATATTCATTTTAATTTGAACATCATAACTATTGCATTGAAATTGTAAAAAATAAAATAAAATAAAAAGTTAATTCAATAATTTTTCATAGAAAACATTACCGATAAAAGTAGGAAGATCAACCATAATTTATGTCCACTGCCCCATGGGTTTTAGACCTATATGCGTCGAAATGAGAAATCCTGAGATGAATTGTGCGGCGTCTGCAGTCTACTAAAAATAACATGTAATCATAACAAAGAAGATTTCGGCGCATCACCTTCTGCTCTTAAGAAATGGTTTGATCAGCCCCACAGAAGTACCACAAAGCTTTAAAACAAGCTTTACACTGAAGAGCTGGCCGGAAGGATAAGTATTGAAAAATGTATTTGTTCACAAACTTTGACATTGACTCTTAGATGTGAGTGCGAGGTTGGTGCCACGACACTTGAAAGTGACGATAATGCAAATGGGGCAATTACCATAAAAATATAGAAATGAGTCATTCTCACCATGCGGTTGTGCGGCATAGTTCTTTCGCAAGAGACCCTGCTTCGAATCGTAATCCCGAGTGGTACTATTGCTTATCTAGGAAACATAGTATACTGGATACTTAATATTGGCACCGTTTAGGGGCCATTTGAGTTAACAGTTTTTGGTTTCTGACTTATATTGTCTGAAGGTTGCAACTAAGTTAATCTTATCACTTTCAGCTGTTAAATAAAGCTTAAAAAGGTCATTGCTTGGGTTCGCGTCTAGGCCGTCACACTTAGTGACCGATATTCTATACTGTAATAATTAAGAAAACCCAAAATATTTTTCTTATAAAGATTACACATAGTTGAGAACCTAAATGTTGAGAAAATGCATATATCAAGGTTATCAAAAAAATATCATTCTGTCGGTATAGAAGCTAGAAGCACATACTTGTACAATGCACAAACCCCCCTTGACCTACAATCACGCCCACTGCTTCATTTTCAGAGATTCTATCGACATTTCAAGATATTTATGGTGTTTTTCACATTTCAATTTAAAAGTTAACTACTGTGTATTCCAAAGTAATAAAACACGACTTGCATGAACATATATCCTTATATACTCGGTTTTAATGTCATGCTAAAACACGTTTAATTGTCAACATTTAAAAACAAGTATCTCTAAGACACAAGTATTATGCTATTCTTACAAATGTTAACTCTTACTTACGCTTATATAAAGGCAATTAAGTATCCATGAGTTATTTACAGCGACTAAAACATACATGATATGAGTAATCGTCTGGCATTTAAAGACTATTCATTTGCATATGGTAGACATATTTCATGCATTACTTGTGAAGTGGTAATGCAAACAACACAATGGAACTACTCAATGAAGTCCGAATTCCTCGGTTTAAGTGTCAGCGGCCAGTCATTGTCAGACGGGACACTAGTGTTGTCTCTACGTCGTTCAGTTCAGGATTCAAGCGATTGACTGTTGAATGTTCGCAAAAATCATATTTTAGTATTCTTAGAATTGGACTTTCTTTGGACATTAAGGAAGAGAGGACTTCTGTGACATTTCATGTGTTTCAAATTCAGTTTAATTGTTACTGACAAAAGATCGCATTTAAAGATTCACTCTCACGCCCAAATAAGAGTAACCTCAATTGAAAGAAGTGTTTCAATTTATCAAAATTAAGAAATATAATTAAAATATATCATGAAGGACACCGTCTTTAATATGAAACAAAGGAGCATAAAACGGTATTTCTTTTATGAGACAATACTTGATTACTGTTATTATCTTAGGACCCACCAGTCATTTATGTTTTGTACGGTTTTAGCTACTGAATACACGTTTATAATCTTGTTATAAGTAAGAAATATTTTTCATAAATGCATAATTTCGCAGTTCGTTTCGCCGATAATAGTTAACACATATAAGTACATGGAAACAGCCAGTCATCTAATCATTCACTATTAACGCATCATTACGCGTTAAACAGTAAAGTAACAGAATTAAACTTGTGTTCTTTTTCTAAAGTAATATGCATATATGAACTGAACCTGTAAAGTATAAATTGAAAATAAATAACCTATTACACTTGTTTTATTTCTCATGATTTCGGCAACATTTGTTGACAACGGAAATAGAAAAGGCTATTAATGGCCTGTACGATTTGAACACAATTTATGGAATGATTATCAGCAGCATGCACTCCTTACGCATTCCATAAAGAAAATCTTTTACCTTTGATTAATGTTTGTGTAGTTAAGTAGCATTAAAGGATGACAGCTTTTGTATATATAAAATCACAGATTTCGTAGGCTTCAAGACAAACATATCAGTTTGCATGATAAAATAAGACGTGCAGGTACATAAGTTTATATTTTTTTTACTCTCCAATACAGATATTGTTAAATCAACCACCAAAACCTGTTTTAATATACTTGAATTCCGATTCAATGCTTTGTACAAGTAGTTAAGTGATAATCCTTTTAGATGTATCATAGTTTCTTAGCTTAAATGAGTCATGTAAATAAGATTAATTATCTTTTTTAGAATAGACTTGCAACTCGAGCATATTCGTTTTATCTGAAGTAACATATCCGAACGTATTTGTAAGTATATGTACCTTAAATGGTTTTGAAATGAACTTTTCCCATTTATATCAGTATATAAATATAGAACACGGTTTTCTGTAATAAAAAGACGAAGCACATGCGACCATAATTGCCATTCGTTATTCACAAATAGTTGCGTCAGGTCCGTCACCCTTGGTAGTGACTGTAGGCCAAATTGAAACTTCGTCGATGTTTGGTTCGAATGTCCAATTAAACATTTTGAAATACAACTATTATAAATTATAATAAGCACTTTTGTCATTTGTGTTTATTATTTTTTTTAATAAAATAACTAATACAACGAAAAGTACATGTCGTTCTTATAGTCTGCAAAGCATTGAATATACATCAACCTTTGGGCGACACGAAAACACGAATCGTACGCTTATTTCGAAAATATTTTTTTGAGGGAATTTCGGAATCTTTAAAGTTGAACACAATTAACTTTTCTGTTAAAAAATATCATATTCTTTACATTTATGAATTCTTATCTAAAACATATAACTATGACAAGAAAATTATTGATAAAAAATTAAATGTACCCCAAAGGTTGTTTTCAAAATATACACACTTTTTTGAAATTCATGATTTTTGTTTAAATGGTATTCCTGCTGATTAGTGCTTAATGACTGAACCTTTTTTAAAGCGTTCAAAATCGTTTGCAAAATTGTTTTATTATTTAAAAAAATAAATTGATAGAAAAAAACACAATTACTTTTGGGCGACACAACATATATCCTATGGGCGACACGAGTCTCCCAAAGGTTGCATCAAAGTTACCCAAAGGTTGGATTGGTCTAAATATATATATATATATATATATATATATATATATATATATAATACAATAAAACAGTTATTTATCAGCAAAATAAAAGTGTTTTTTCATCATTTTAAAAAGTGAAATAATTATATCTTCGCTGTTCAAAAATGTTCACCCGCTTTTATTTCCTGGTCTTACATCAGCACACGGGCAGGGTCACGATTTCAATTGACGTCATTTCAGAAATGCTGACTGCAAAATTGTAAAATAAGCTACAATATTATACTGAATTTAATAACTTTCCAGTTCACCCATATACAAGAAGTGTCTCGTAAACGTTTTTTTTTCCAAATGGCATTGCATTCTTATGAACATAATTTTAAATTGTAAACTATACCTTTCAACTTTTAATCTTTAAACAGTAAATTGTTTGTTATTCTTTTCTTCCTTTAACAACGTAATTGAGGTAATGCTCTCAGTAAAAACATAACTAAAGGTAACGTTTTCCTCCAAATTATGTCTGAATTTGTTTGGATAATGATAACAATATCATAATACTTTGAAATTATAAAAAAACCTGTTTTGCTTTGTTGTTGTTGTTGTTGTTGTTGTTGTTGTTGTTTTTTGTATATTTGTTTTAAAGGAGTTAGACACCAGATCATACAATTGCAAGAAAAAAAGGAAAATATTCATAAACTTATGTAAAACTGACATCGTTGTGTACAAAGCATTGAATTCTACTTACTGATGTATCACATTGCTTACGACACATACATCTTTTGCAGTGTTTGCGCATTTTTTTCAATGCGAAATTTTCGAGGGTTGTCTACCACGTAAATCACAGTAAGTTTAAAAAAGCGTCGGTATATTTATCTGTACTCGTAAACATTTATGATTTAAACAGGGAAACCATTGTTATGTGCTATTTTAAACGGGACAACACAGATGAGTCAGCAAAACGATTGTTGCGTTCATTTTTTTTAACTATGTAGAGTGATGTAAAATCGGCCTCCTAGTAGCTCGCATTGACAGTTCTAGCTTTGTTATAAGGAAATACTGCATTTGCCGATTGTTCGACCGTTTAGTGTCTAGGGTCCTTAAGGACAATAAAAACAGATAAACATCCGTTTTCATTTCCAAGATCTAAATAAATTCTAAACATAAAAGAAACACGGAACAGTACGTTTTTATGATATTATGTCTACTGTACTATCTTGATTTGAACACCTAGTACACTTTACACGTCACAATCATAACCCTAATGTTCACCTTTTCACAAACAAGAGCGACCCCGGACTTTCAGACTATGTGCATACACCTTTTGCACATTCCAGTTCAGAATCATAACCGCGGTATAAAGAGCAACTTTTCACGAACTTGTGCGAATACCTAGGACACTCTACAGTACAGAAACATTACCCCGTTCTTCAGAGAAACCTTTCTAGGGCGACCACAGGTCTCCAGACACTCCGCATACACCTAGGACACTCTCCAGTACAGAAACATAGCCCCGGAATGCAGAGCAACCTTTCACGATCTAGGGCGACCACAGGTGTCCAGACACTCTGCAAAAACCTAATACACTCTACAGTACAGAAACATAACCCCGTTCTTCAGGGCAACCTTTCACGATCTAGGGCGACTACAGGTGTCCAGACACTCCGCAAAAACCTAATACACTCTACAGTACAGAAACATAAGCCCGGAATACAGAGCAACCTTTCACGATCTAGGGCATTGCAGGTCTCCAGACATTTCGCATACACCTATAACACTAAACAGTATATTAACATAACACCGGTCTTCAGAGCAACTGTTAACAAACAAAAGTGATTGCAGACCTCCGGACATCTCATACATTTTACAGTATATAAACATAATCTCTATCTTCGGAGCAACTTCTTATGAGCAAGGGCGACCGCAGGTCTCCGGACACTCCGCAAAAAACTAATACACTTTACAGTACATAAACAGTATTCCGGTCTTCAGAGCAACCTTTTACGAAATAGGGCGACCGCATGCCTACGAACACTCTGCATAAACCTTGTACATTATACAATAAAGAATCATAACCATGGATTACAGAGCAACCTTCTGCCATCTAGGGCGTCCGCAGCTCTCCAGACACTCCGCATACACCTAGTACACTCTACAGTACATAAACGTACACCCGTCCTTAAAAGACACTTTTTACGAACTTGGGCAACCACAGGCCTACGGACACTCTACATACACCTCGTACACTCTACAGTACATAAACGTAACCCCGTCCTTAAAAGACACTTTTTACGAATTCTACAGTACATAAACATAACCCCGTCCTTAAAAGACACTTTGTACAAACTAGGGTAACCACAGGCCTACGGACACTCCACATACACCTAGTACACTCTACAGTACATAAACATAACCCCGTCCTTAAAAGACACTTTTTACGAACTAAGGCAACCACAGGCCTACGGACACTCTGCATACACCTAGTACACTCTACAGTACATAAACGTAACCCCGTCCTTAAAAGACACTTTTTACGAACTAGGGTAACCACAGGCCTACGGACACTCTACATACACCTAGTACACTCTACAGTACATAAACATAACCCCGTCCTTAAAAGACACTTTTTAGGAACTAGGCTAACCACAGGCCTACGGACACTCTACATACACCTAGTACACTCTACAGTACATAAACATAACCCCGTCCTTAAAATACACTTTTTTACGAACTAGGGTAACCACAGGCCTACGGACACTCCACATACACCTAGTACACTCTACAGTACATAAACGTAACCCCGTCCTTAAAAGACACTTTATACGAACTAGGCTAACCACAGGCCTACGGACACTCTGCATACACCTAGTACACTCTACAGTACATAAACGTAACCCCGTCCTTAAAAGACACTTTTTACGAACTAGGGTAACCACAGGCCTACGGACACTCTGCATACACCTAGTACACTCTACAGTACATAAACGTAACCCCGTCCTTAAAAGACACTTTATACGAACTAGGGTAACCACAGGCCTACGGACACTCTGCATACACCTAGTGCACTCTACAGTACATAAACGTAACCCCGTCCTTAAAATACACTTTTTACGAACTAGGGTAACCACAGGCCTACGGACACTCCACATACACCTAGTACACTCTACAGTACATAAACATAACCCCGTCCTTAAAAGACACTTTTTACGAACTAGGGCAACCACAGGCCTACGGACACTCTGCATACACCTAGTACACTCTACAGTACATAAACATAACCCCGTCCTTAAAAGACACTTTTTAGGAACTAGGCTAACAACAGGCCTACGGACACTCTTCATACACCTAGTACACTCTACAGTACATAAACATAACCCCGTCCTTAAAATACACTTTTTTACGAACTAGGGTAAACACAGGCCTACGGACACTCTACATACACCTAGTACACTCTACAGTACATAAACATAACCCCGTCCTTAAAAGACACTTTTTAGGAAATAGGCATACCACAGGCCTACGGACACTCTTCATACACCTAGTACACTCTACAGTACATAAACATAACCCCGTCCTTAAAATACACTTTTTACGAACTAGGGTAACCACAGGCCTACGGACACTCCACATACACCTAGTACACTCTACAGTACATAAACGTAACCCCGTCCTTAAAAGACACTTTATACGAACTAGGCTTACCACAGGCCTACGGACACTCTGCATACACCTAGTACACTCTACAGTACATAAACGTTACCCCGTCCTTAAAATACACTTTTTACGAACTAGGGTAACCACAGGCCTACGGACACTCTGCATACACCTAGTACACTCTACAGTACATAAACGTAACCCCGTCCTTAAAAGACACTTTATACGAACTAGGGTAACCACAGGCCTACGGACACTCTGCATACACCTAGTGAACTCTACAGTACATAAACGTAACCCCGTCCTTAAAATACACTTTGTACGAACTAGGGTGACCACAGGCCTACGGACACTCCACATACACCTAGTACACTCTACAGTACATAAACATAACCCCGTCCTTAAAAGACACTTTTTACGAACTAAGGCAACCACAGGCCTACGGACACTCTGCATACACCTAGTACACTCTACAGTACATATACATAACCCCGTCCTTAAAAGACACTTTTTACGAACTAGGGCAACCACAGGCCTACGGACACTCTGCAGAAACCTAGTACTCTCAATAGTACATAAACATAAGACCTTTTACGAATAGGGGCGACCGCAGGTCTACGGACACTCCGAATAAACATTGTCCATTCTACAGTACTGAAACATAACCCTGGTGTACAGAGCAACCCTCTATCATCTGGGCGACAGCAGGTCTCCAGACACTCCGCATACACCTTATACACTCTACAGTACATAAACATAATCCAGGTCTTCAGGACAACACTTCACGAACATGGGCGATTGGCAGACCTCCGGACACTCCCCATACACCTAGTACACTATACAGTACATAAACATAATCCCTGTCTTCAAGAATACTTTTCACGAAAAAGGGCGTTTGCTGACCTCCGGACACTCCCTTTACACCTCGAACACTCTACAGTACATAGACACCTTCCCTTCCCTGTCTTCAGGAAATCCTTTTCATGAACAAGGGCGATTGCAGACCTCCGGACACTCCGCATACAGCTAGTACACACTACAGTACAGAAACATAACCACGGTTTGCAACGCACATTTCAAAATCTAGAACGACGGCAGGTTTCCAGACACTCCGCATACACCTAGAACACTATACAGTCCACAGACTTCACATACGCCTAGTAAACTCTTCAGTACATAAACATCACCCCGGTCTTCAGAGCAACATTTCCTAAATATGGACGACCGCAAGTGTACGGGGACTCCGCAAACACCTAGTACAATCTACAGTACAGAAACATAGCCCGATTTTTTTCCGGGAACGGGCGACCGCTGACCATACACTCAACATACACCCAGTACACTCTCCGCGAAACAAACATAACCCCGGTCTACAGAACAACTTCTCACAAACAAACGCGGTTACAGACCTCTGGATCCTCCACATACACCTAGTATACTCTAAACTGTTGGGCTGCCCTTATATTATCCAGCCCAAATGCGTTAATACTCTGATTTTGACATCAATCATGATTTGACATGATTTGACAATTACTAAATACACCTCTCATTATTACAGGGTAGCGAGTACATGTTTCTGTTTCGAGCCGAAGGGACTATACAATATTACACATTGAAATGTGATACGGATTCTCTTATAGCAAATGGAGTATCATCCTCAGAGTTCCAGACCACGTAAGTTGTTTTCTTTATCGGCAAAATACGACTAAATATCAAAACAATAGTAAAACATGATGCTCTTAAATAAAATATCTCATTTTAGTCGGAACAATATTTAAAAGGATACAGTTACATATTTTATATAATACAATAGTATTTTACTGGAGTAATTGGTCTACATAAGATCGTCCGAGAAACTGTGGCCTACAAAATTTTAAATTATTTTTTTCAGGAAGAATGGGTACAAGCTGTTATGTTTTTTCTTAAACGTTTCACATTTTTTTTCTGCAAGTTTTGTCAAAAGAACACGAATGATCAGCATTTTGAAAAGGTGTTAGTCTGAAGTTATACTTAAACTTCGGACCATTCGTTCTCTCGGCCCTTGCTCTATCCATAATAAATATGGTTAATGTTACAGGGCAGGGAAGTCTAACCTGCTGCATCGAGCTAACCCCCTCGGGGTCAGCTTTCAGGTGAACGAACGTTTTAGTTATATTTTGTACAATGTATGACTTTGTATTGCCAGATGATCCCATAATCCTGTGATATAAATTGATAGGACTTAATATAAAGATAATTGACATGTTCAACCTCGTCTAAAAGAATATATTTATATACATTCAAATTTATTTTCGTTTGAATTTATAACTATATATGTATATTCATAATTATTTCCGTTTTAATAATTCAATTGCTTACATGAGAGTTATGAATTAAACTAATGCAGTGCATGCTATAATTAGGCGGGGAATACCGATTCTCAAATTTACTTCTTAATTACTTATTTTTTACTTACGGTTTCATTGCAATGACCTGTGGTCGTGGTAACGAAATGCTGTTTTTCGCAGTACGATATATGAACCTTATCATTTTGACACGGAAGATAAACATGGAAAATGAGTTACCTTCTTTGTTTTGCGTAGGTCGTTGAAGCAGATGGAAGCTACGTGCCAACGAATGATGTCAGTTTAAGGTAAAGCTTTGATCTTTAAAATAATCAGTGTAGAAAAGACAGTTAGCTCACCTAGGTATTGGACGATTTCATGAAAACCGTTTCAATCGTTTCATTCCATGTATTTGGTGTTTCTTCTTCCTTATAATTTATCATAATCTTGATAAGTATACATTCCACTTTTTCAGGACCTGATAATTGGGGATATATTTTTCACACAGCAACCTCAAAGGATTTTGAGGAAGATGCAGAACTTCTGCTACAAATATTCACTCCAGGACTGGGCACAGAGGTCAAGGTCGAAGGTCAATTGAAGTCATAGACTAATGTGCCTGTAATGGTAACGCCCATGTTGTGACATGTTTCAAAGTTTCAAAGTACATTACACTTTCAACGTTTAACAGACATTTATTTATTTATCAAAATACCAAGTTCTTAAGTCATTATTTGTTTTTTGTCTTAAGTCAGTGAATATTGTGTATGGAATTTCTTAAATCATTTTTATATTATTTTAATTACATATTTTGTGTACAGTGTTTCATATACACCGACATAGATATGAATTGATATGAAACGACAATAAATATGTTATGAAATATCAATAAAAATGTGACTGAAATAACAAATCAAGCAAGAACACTTATTTACAACAATGAACCATTATCACACCAGGAAGTTAATGATTGATAGTTTTTTAACCAGTTCATTTTTAAACTGTTTTCAATCTTTCAAACTTTGCATTTATTGTTTGCAACATCTTTTTGAAAGGTCATGCTTGATAACGATGCATTATACAGTCAAATACAATAAATACCATTTTCATTACTTCATACTTTTTATGTTCTGTACAGATATCGCTAAATTCATTTGAATATATATATATATATATATATATATATATATATATATATATATATATATATATATTTATATAAAAATATGATCATTTTAGGTTGAAATATCCATACCGAAGGCCTATGCCGATGCGTTTAGTGCAACATTAACCGAATGGGTCACTTCAGGCGGCGGGATCAAAGTGACTTCATTTCATGACCGCATAGGTGTCAAGGTAGGCTAGTAAAATACAGAAGATGAAAACCATTACTTTTGCTTGTCCGTGTTCGTGTTTTGATGTTTGGAGTTTGACTTTCGTAAAGATAAAAGTGGTAAAATGGAAAAAAAAACGCTTTTTACCGAAGAAGTTGATGGTTGTATTCCCACTAGTGGTACGTTAGCATGTATTTAAAGTGTACCATTAAAAGGATATATATTTGAATATTGACTCCTGGTCTTGTTCCTGAAGTTTTCATTATATCATTGAGTTATAAAGTGGATATTGTGACCGGACGCTTATCTGACGTCCTGCATCACGTCAAGTTCGATGTGTAAACGCGTATCCGTCTAAACAAATACCGAAATAGAGACAAAAAACGACATTAGCCAATTCATACACAGCATAGAAATGGAAACTGAAACGTACAAACCATTTTACCTAAATTAAACCGATATACTCTATAAAGACACACTTATCATTGCTTGGGAGGTACTAAATGAGAGAAAGACAACCTCACAAAACACATACACTAAACAGAAGACACAATATCAGGCGAAAGAGCCACTACACAAGAGACACACATAGCTTCACAGTGCATATACAATACTTTATATTATATAGCTTGTACGAAACTGATTAATCGAAGGCCAGGACTTCATGAAGCTTGCAAACACGTTAGAATTATTCATAGACGTGGGAAGATTTTACTTCAATATAATTACTAAAGTGATGAAATGATTAAAGACTTGCGTAGAGGTGTGTGTATAGTGATGATAACCTTTAACGTGATATAGACTTTAAGTTGTAGAGTTCAGCAAAACTATATAGAAACTCAGTATCAGTCTTTAGTTGTTTACATTGTTTTAATCAAGGTTATTCATAGACGACCTGGGACTACTCTGGATGCAGGTCGGGTAGTCCTACCAGACGATGCAATCGCAACCTTGGCCACTGGTTCAACATATGTCTACAGTTTACACATCTCAAACGGTACATGTATGATTGACTAGAACCAGCGTCAACTTACCATCAACAAAGTGAAGCCCTACAAAAATTGTGTAATTGTAGCTTCTGGTTTCACGATTTCAAGAATTCACAATGTTTCCAGTTCAAGATTTTAGATTCATAAATTCATGATTTCAATATTTCATTTTAATGAATTCCCTATTTCACGATTTCAATTCGAACAATTCACCATTTCATTATTCCAAGATTTTGACGTCATGAATTCAGTGGTTTCAGGTTTTTACTTTCCAACATATCAAATTATTCATGATTTCACTAATTCTATATTTGACCATTTCACGATATCATTTTTCTTATTTAAGGTAGTAGTAATGTCAGAAGTATGATTATTTTGAGATTTTAGGTCAATACTACATTGAAAACTAAAGAGCCCAGTTGTCAAACATATATTGTTTCAGAATCATATATAACTTGTGTATTCTAATACTCTTGATTCATTGCAAAATGTATGTTAGCAACCTTTCTAATATGTTTTTATCAAAATTTACTTTTTCGATATTAATATTTCACCAATGCAATAGGTGATCAATTATTAGTGTTGATGAGTGAATTTGCAGATTGTGTAACCTTTTTTCTTTCAGCTGAACAAGCACAATTTGGACTTGTAGCGTTTGAGGACACAACAGCAATCACTATAAACTACAATGAGTATACAATCAGTGCAGAGGTGAGAATACGTGCAATATGCACTCAACCTCAGCTTTAACTTAAACAGCTAATTGTTCTCTCGTCTTGTTCTCTCGACGAAACAAATTCGAGTTCTTGTGACAGCCTTGCAGACGTTATAGGCGTCGGCAACGCCAATTGCTGGTACATATGCTTCGGCCATACCTCAACAGCCGTTAAAAAAGAAAATTATTTAAATAATAGTTTGGTAGACATTTTGCAGATGACAATATGCACACATTGAATAAACTGTTTATAAATTGTTTCATAGCAAACTTTCAACTTTTAACAAAAGATATGACCGTTGACGTTGTTTTTTTCTACACAGTCGTGAAAGGCCCTCTTAACCCTGTGCATGTTTAGGAACTGGTAGCGCCCCAGTCCCCTGAACCGCTAGTGTAAACGGAGCAAAAAGCCGATGACTATAGACAAATTTGTCTCAATGACTTGAAATTATTTTGGTTTTAAAATGAATAATTGTTTATGACCCTACGGCTAAACATTAGAGTTGTTTAAGGTATATTAAATTGGTTATAACTTTACTATTACAACACACGAAATACATTTCACATTAAACGCGCACAATATAGGTTGATGAATATTTCTTTTCATTTTCATGCATTATTGTGTTTAGCCACATTAAAAACAGCCACTATTTAGAGAAACAAATGTTCTTATGTCAACTACCTAACAATATCCACAGTGAAATACTCTACAGTATAAAGTAACAAATGTACTTATGTCAACTATTTAACACTAGCTACAGTAAAACGCATTGATATTTAAAGTAGCACATGTACTTATGTTAAATAATTAACATTTGCCACAGTAAAACACGCTGATATATAAAGTAGCAAATGTATTTATATGAGCTTTTATACACTGGCAGCAGTAACATATGCTACTATTTAATGTTAAAACAATAATACAATGACAAAAATGCTATTATTTAAAGTAACAAACGTGACAGAATTTATCATAAGCCGCAGTAACTAATGTGATATTATGTTTTCCATTCCTTCTGACAGACCATTGATGGTGCCCCTGCTAGCGGTCCAACCGAAATCGTTTCTTTAGACGAATACCAGGTTTTTATAATGAAAGGAGGATCCACCATCGGTGAAATCATACTAGAAGGAGACAGTAAGTCTGATAGCAGAGGAGGGAGGGGCGTGGTGATATCAAATGTTCAGGTTATTCCCGCAAGTGGGTCAATATGTATCGTCACCAATAAGTATATAGACAATAAATACTAACTTGTGTAGCACCAGTGTGTTTTCCCATAATTTTGTTAATGGGGCCAGGGTCCCGTTTTAATACGATACTTAATCGAAAACGTTACGCTGCTTAAGGATGTTCGGAGTCACCCTTAATAGTACGGGCAGAATATATCCGAAAAATGTTCATGTGATTGTATTATTGCAGTGGGGTTACGCCTAAGTATTTACGATCTTAAGCCATGCAATCGTTATTGAAACGGTGACCAGGGCCCGTATAAATGTTAAAATGCCTGAACTTTCTATATTATATTTTTAATCAGAGAAACAAAGCCCGGCTTTGAATTACAGGTGAATTATTGATATTATTATATCAACGAGGACCAAACTCGAGTTACTTCCCCTGCCACGGACCAAATAAGATTTAGTACTCTTGTCAAAGCCCTTTAATTCTAATCAATGTAATCCAAACATGAGTTATAGCCCTATTCTAGGGTATATAGTTCATATCAATGGCATTCTCACATGAGCTCTATCACTTCTTTTATAAATAACTTACATGCATATAAGGTACACACGTAAGTTAGCTCGCTCGACAATTTTCAATTATGCTTACCAATGAAGTCTATTATACATATCGACTCCACGTGAATTATAACTGTTGTTAAAAACTCAAAATCATATCAATGTTAACTATATGCGTATTATTACTCTTGTCAAAGCCATATAAATCATATCAATGATGTCCACACTATAGTTGTTACTATTGTCAAAGCCACATAATTCATACCAATGAGGACCACGTTTGCAATAGTACTCTTGTTAAAGCCATTAATTCATATCAAAGCAGATCACGTGAATTATTACTCTAATCAAAGCCGCATTATTCATATCAATGCGGGCCAATGTGAATTATAACTCTTGTCAAAGCCACATAATCCATATCATTGTTGATCAAATGGGAACTTTTACTCTTCTTAAAGCCATATAATATATATACTTGAGGAAAATACATATATTATTGCCCTTGTTAAAGCCACAAAATCATAACAATTAGGACCATATTTGAATTATTTCTCTTGTCAAAGCCGCATTATTTATAAGAGGAGGAATATACGTGGATTATTATCTTGTAAAATTCTAATGATTTATATTGATTTAGACCAGACATGATATATAACCCCTGTCAAAGCCTAAGTATTCATTCCCATGATGACCTCGTGTGGATTATAACTCTTGCCATAGCGCTATGAATATAAATGAGGACAAAGGGTGGGATATTCCTTACAATCATATCAATTGGGATTATTTAAGTCATTTTAACCAATATGACAGTTTATTGCCAACATACTGACCAATACGTTTGGAACTTATGCAACTTATTTATTATTTCATATCAATTACAAGCACTTGTAGTATATAAGTATCCCCACTACCATTGACATATGCTGTTGTTACTTCAGAACCCTTCGGTGTCTTCATGGAAAGTGATTTTACCGTCGCTTCACCGGCAAATGCTGTAGGATTGCAGGTAAGGCCTAAAAATGCATGTGTTAAGGGCAATTACACTCTACCTGCCAAATAGTCTTGATCATAGGTATTTTTCCTACTCTTGATAATTAAATCATCCAATTTTCCAATTTTAAGTTGTTGTTGACCATGACATCATTTTTTGTTGATTGAAATTAATACAGATTGAATAGTTAGGATAAAGATTAGGGTAAACGCTATGGTTTGGTATTAAACACTATATACCGAAGTATCATGGTAAGCTTTTTCGACTTGTGTTGATATTTTGACTCGATTTCAAATAAAAATCAAACATTGTCTTTTCTCTACCTATGTTTATTCCTGCCGTTACCTTGATCTCAGATTTTTATTAGGCCTAATTAAGTATTGATCGCATTCCGTTCGAGTTTGTATCCAATCTCATACGCAGTGATCTCCCCTGACAAGCAGAAAAGATCTCTGCCACCATGAGCATGTAGAGCTTGATTTTAGCTATATATTCTAAATACTGTTTATATTTTAGATTTTTTCCCATTTTTATAGTTTTTTATATCAAATTTCAGTTATTCAAGTTACTTTGAGGTTTAAAAATACAAACATAACATTTAAGAATATTTACAATCTTGATATGGTAAACGGTCACGTAATTGGAATCGTGGCAGGGATTACTGTTCTGTATGGAGAGTGACAGTTGGTCCAGTTTGGTGTTTATCCTGTATGAACGAAGAACGGCCTGCCAGCGAATGTCATGAAAGCCCACTAGCTTTACTGGGAATTGCTGTTGCCCTTCTATGTGCAATGTACATAAATGAAAAAGTGATATATACATTTCAAACAGTTGTACGTCTCGATTTAACATTTATGAACTTTTTATTTAGGAAGGGTTCTCGACATCATACTTTTTCATAAAAGATTTGCCAAATATATAGCGTTGCATTCAGTCAGTTATATGTAATGTATTTTTAATTTATTGGTGACCATTTACATGATCTTTACAAGCTTTCAATTTACCATAAAGAACATATCGCCATAAGTCACTATAAATGTGTTTTCTCCGCTTGAGTGCAACTGATAATTTGCATAAACCATTACGATAAATTTTAATGTCTACTTTTATCACCAAACACGAGTTTATCGTTGTTTTTTAATTGAACAGTTGCATGTGTATATATTTTTTAATCGACCGTTCTATTCTAGAACACCGGAGTTGAATTCGCTCAGTGTTATTCATTACAATATTATCAATGTACGTCTTATTGTCTTCTTCCGTTGGGTATTTAATTCTGATTTCCAAAAATTGACTAAATGGCTGGAACTCTATACCTGGTATGCACGCAAGGTCAATGGCATCTGATTATATGCGTTCCCCAGACATTCTAACCATAGGTTTTTCATGTAAACAAAGTAGAAACTTACTACCATTCTAAAAATTAATTTCAGTTATTGCCAAAGCACACAACTGCTAAACGGTTTGTTCTACCATTTCCCAGCAGCTACGTGTTTGAGTACGAGTTTGATGATCCCGTAAATGACCAAGGATACTCGATTGAAAATCCAGGTAAGATACTATATATTCAGATAAGAGACGTGAATATAGCATAACATATCACATTCAGTTAGGGTAGCATAATAAATATATGTGACTACGTTGTATGCCCTGGCAAGAACTATTGTATTTAAACAGACGAAATAGTGTTACGACCAATACGTTTGGCTACATGATATAACCGTAT
Source organism: Mya arenaria (assembly GCF_026914265.1). Classification (NCBI taxonomy): domain Eukaryota; kingdom Metazoa; phylum Mollusca; class Bivalvia; order Myida; family Myidae; genus Mya; species Mya arenaria. The sequence goes on from NC_069137.1 coordinate 20,118,102, forward strand.
TGTCACTTCTTGCGTATTGACAATACAATTGCATTTGGCTATTTGAAATGCATTGGCAAGGCCAGTTGTATTTTTATAGGTGCAGCAGTGACATGACCAATGTATTATGCTATGTGGTATGACCCTTTATATACTGGCATTACAGTCACACGACCGTCGAAAAAAATGATCATTTGGAATAAACCTTCAAGACCTATTGTACTTGGTTAAAAGTGACACGAATAATGTGTTGAGCTACTTGGTATGACCGGTCCAGACCTATTGTATAACATAAGGTGCAGCAATGTCAAGACCAATGTAATTAGCTACATGGTATAATGCTTCCAGACGTTTTGAATTACTACAGGTGCAACAGTGACCAATGTCTGAACATTCCATACATATTGTATTAATCAGGGGCAGCAGTGGCAAGATCAATGTATTTGACGACTTGGTATGGCGCTTCCAGACATATTGTATTACTACAGGCGCAGCAGTGACACGGCGAATAAATTTTGCTGCTGTTCGTGCCCCTGCATAATATATTGTATTATAAGAGGGTCAAATGTGACATAAGCAATGTATGCGGCTACGTGTAATGCTATAGCATTTTTAAATGCGCAAAGGTGACACAAACAAAATATTCGGCTACCTTTCATGACCCAGCTAGACCGTCGCATTTTAAGAGGCTCAAATGTACTTGGTATGCCCCTGCAAAATAAATTGTTTTATCATATGCGCAACAGTGACACGAGCAGAAGGTTTCACGGTGTTTGTAGAGGGAGATTTGAACGGTGCATCGGATGCGCTGGAAATTATCTCAGCCAATCCAATACATGTTCACGGAATTGTTCCAAGTAAGTTTTAGAACATATATACATTTGAATATTTTTATTGTTTATATTTTTAAGGGGTTTGTTGAAGACATTAAAACATGAAGAGCAGATCTAATAATTGATTTATGTAATTCGAATCGAAATAGTTTCGGTCATTATTATTAACACAACTCCTAAACGTATGTATAATGCCATTTTGAAGGTAGAACATCACGTACGGTTCATGACATTGAGTTTTATAGTGTTATGAATACTGCTCTTAGATGCGGGAGTTTGTTCGAGACCCGAGTGGACATTATAATATACGGATTTTATGAGGCATCAGCCTTTTGTTATATGCATTACTGGTTAAGACACATTATAACATGATACACTAAAGTTAAAAGACGTTCGTTTTGGTTTTATGACGTCATTTTAACATTGCACAATGACAATCGTTATGACGTGACGCCAACAGAGTTCTAGCCTAATTCGGTATATTGGACTCAATATAATCCATTGGTATACAAATTTAATGAGCTGTTAAAGGAAAACTTTTTCCTGAAATGATTCGATTGGGTAAGGGTAATTGCCTAGCGGTCGACATTACCATTACAATTTTCGAACGATTGCCCAGACATTTTGAAATAGTCAATAGTAACATTGTGAACTTGAAGGACATTTACATCGACCCAGCTCCGCCAAGTTTTAAACTCTTTCAGAATTACAATCACTATTGGGCAATTAATAAAATGACTCCAAATTTATCATATTTATTCAATATTATACTATTTTATCATTTTCATATCCTTCCACAAATTACAATCAATTATCTTTATATTCCATTTAATTAAAACATGATATGATATTTAAAAAACAGAGCTTGATTTCAATAGTTCGAACCAAAGTTGAAAGATTCTCATATATTCTTAAATTGTCAACTTGATGAAATACTGATGACCAAGGCGAGGTCAATTTGAGAATGTTTCCGAAATTTGACAACTGTACTGCTAATCTACAATGTAATACTTATTTTATTATACCTGATTTCTAAACAAAATTCAAAGAATAGTCAGCAATGTCATCATTGAATGTAATGCCAACATGCAGCTGACAAAATCTAAGGAAAAAAACAAGCGTCTCCAACTTCATTATTATTGGCCAGCAGCCAATTGTATGAACCTGAAAAATCATCAGGTTAGCGTAAGGCAAGATTGTACATTAAAGCGATGTAATTGGTATATTGAAATTATTGACAAGATTTTGTCCAATTACCTTTTTGTCTCCTCTTTAACCAAATCATAGAGTTAATCAATTATTGTCAGAAATATTTTTACGAATATTTAGTAACAATTTACTTGAATGTTTTATTTAAAACATCTTTTTATGCTGACGAAATATGTCATTTTTTATTATTTTTAATATAAATTTATTCGTTTTATTTGTAAAAACAACAATGTTTTACGTCTAGACTGATCAACACGATATTTTGTTTTCAAAATGTTTAGAATGTATTCTAATGGGCCATTCACTAAATAGTGAAATCCCCACTTGATCCGAACATTTTGTATTTGTACTACTTTTTCATTGATCGAGATAATGTTAATCTTCTTCGTTAATTTTACAAACTTTTTTGCAAGTGAATTGAAGTTAACAGCAACAATGCAAAATAATAAGTAATGCTCATGCAAAAACACTTATTTTACCTCCGTTCATGTCCATACCATTTTACCGTATTTTTTTTGAAAATAAAACACCTTCCGATGGTTAAATGGACAGTTTTTTTACAGTAGTGATATTTACCGATACCGTATGGGACATGAAGCATTTAAAATATGATTGAGGTATACTCATAGTTATAATCAAATGATTACTCGTGAAATAGTATATTCTATTGTATACCCTATTTGTGCTTTCAGCTCAATCCACACAAGCTGGTAATGGTCGAGCGGGCTTTGCTCTTCCCTCATTTGAACAGTGGTCCCCAAGACAATCTTTCTACGCGATGGAAGGAAAGAAATACGATCTGAGCTTCGTCTCTTACAAAGGCGAAATGCAAGATATAAATGTAGAAATAATAAACGTTATGTTGCTATTGCTTTGTTTTAAGCAATAACTATAAATTTGAACTATAGGGACAATCCCAGTAAATTACAATATTATAATAGCAACGAGAGACACACAACAATTACAAAACAAAAAAGATAGGCAAAATATGAATCATGAACGTTTTATCTCAAAAACCGGTCTTGAAGCCAAAATAGCAGTTTTTTATCCTTTTCGAAACAGCTCGAATCTCGATTTCATTGTTTAGAACCGGGACCTTAACTATTCCGGCGATAGTATTGTTCAATTACACTGGCTTGCTCAGTCTTTCTAAGGCTTGACCTATTGACATAGTTTTTTACCCCATGTGTCCTAGTTTAAGACTATTCATGACAAATGGAGCGGATATATTGTTCCCAAGATATCTCTAAGATTTGACCCAATTTTTCTAGCTTTTACGCCATACAATTTCAAGTCTATCAAGGGGAGCAATCTTACAACAGTTTGAAAAGGTCTGACCAATCAATACAAGAAGTTGGATCCGGACACGTTTTTTTTTTAAATATTTGACCTAATGACATAGTGTCTGACCTCATATGACCCAGTTTTAAAATTATGAGTGATTTTATCAATTCATAGATTTTGACTTAGTTTCATAGTTGACAAGTATAGGACCTGATATATTGCCCAGTTCATGTTCCCAAGATTTCATTTAAGATTTGATCTTGGTTTTGACCATGTGTGACCCACTTTCAAAATTCGGTTATATTTTATCAAGGGTAACATTATATTGGACAATATTGGACCAAATAAAATGCATCTACTTTGTTCCAAGGCCTTTCTTAGACTTGATTTAGTGACCTAGTGCTTCACCCCATGTCAACGCCTTCGACCAGCAGTCGAGCTTTGATAAAGAGGATCATTTTTACCAAGTTTGAACATAATACAACCGATCCCTCTCAAGAAGAATTCTCAAATAACCACCTAAACCTAATGTACCTACCCCCGAATCACCCCTACGTGCAACTGGACGGACGTATGGACAGAGAGATGTATGGACAGAATGACGGTCGGACGGGCAACACCAGAAATGATCCCCAAATATATCCCAAAACCTTTTATTTGGTGGGGAATAAAAAAATATAAATCTGATTAGAGTATGTTGATCTAATCATAATGTCAGTATTCCAACGAGTAAGAACGCTTCTCGTGTACAATATATCAAGTTGTTAATACGCTTATTGTGTACAATTTGTCAGTCATAACGCAAGTGCTGTTATGCTTTTTAAACAACTATTTCTCATAAGAAAATGCGATTTTAAAATATGAAACATATTAGGGGTTTTGATGTTGTTTTTTGTCACAATTAGATTTCATTAAATATGTTAACATGTACGCCATGTGACTTATTTCATTCTTCATATGCGTTTAAAAATCCTTTCCTATAGGATTTAGCAAAGTAATTTGTTTTATATGTAAAATTTAATCACTTGATTCAGGTGAATATTTATTTATTGCCGGATATTATAACATAAGGAATGTATAGTTTTTCATTGAGCTATGACATAAAGTATGTATTGCTTTTTAACGAACTTTTAAATAAGCTATTTATAGCTAATACAAAGGCTATGTATAACTTTCGACAGAGCTATGACATACGTTTTTCGAAGGTGTTAGATAAGATAAGATAGATTTTATTTTAAGTCGGCAAGTCAGAAATAAATAACAATATAACATAAGCGACAAGCGCTTTTGAACCGACTATATAACAATAGTATACATGTTGAACCACAATATCATGATAAGAAAGCAGTAAAATAATTTTGAGCATTGTTAAGTAAGCACATATCACATAGCAAAGCAAGTAAAAGATGTTAAACCTGTGAAAAATCTGCTGCTCTAGACCAGAGGCCTAAGAGACACTTAAGAAAAAGAGTAATAAAAAACTGATAGTCAAAATAGTTGCAAAAAGCAGATTAAAAGTAGTCTAAACGAAAATATCACCACAGATCAGATCTGGGATGACCTGAGCAGCAATTCCTTCACAGCAGCACATACAAGAGCACAATCAATAATAAAGCATGGTATGACAATGACGATAGCATATACAAAGAGAGTTTTATTAACAAGCTGCTGCATAGCAAGTACTAGTAAGCAAAATTAGGCAGTAAAAGCAAATCAAGTAACGTACAACTATACAAAAAGAGCAGAGCATGCAGCTAGAACACTTGAACAAGCTAAGGCAAGCGGAAACACAAAACACAAAATAAACTCAAAAGACCCAACACAAGCACATATAAACTAAGATAGATATTGAACAAAAAGACAAAGATGATGTCCGGCCCTGTAGAACAGGCATCTAATTTGATTTGCACATTGTTTGTGCTTTTATTTCAACAGAAATGCCAAGTTAACGGACAGAAGTTGAAATTGGATAAGATAAAAGAGTGAAAAATGGTTAGGCGGCCTAATCTACACAAATTTCTGCCTAATCTTTTCAATATATTAAGTTGTTGTGCAGCTTTACTACATATGATGCTAATATGGTTTTCGAAGGTAAGGGCAAAATCTAAGTTGACTCCAAGAAGTTTTACCACTTCATCACATTCAATGTTGGCATTTTTAATACTAAGCTTGGGCTTTTTAGAGTGCGTTTTAGTGCCTATGGCGATAGCTTGAAACTTATCAGGATTTGCCTGCATGCAATTAACAGCGAACCAGTTCATAAGGACTTTACTTTCGTTTTGAAGGACTGATATCAGAGTATCGAAGTTAAATGAGCTAAAAGAAAGGGTATTGTCATCAGCGTAGTTGTAGAGGGATCCTTGTTTGATGAAATAGAAGATGTCATTGAGAAATATGTTAAAGAGTAAAGGACCAAGGATCGAGCCCTGTGGCACACCTTTGGTTGTCTCAGCCCAGCTACTTGTAATGTGACCTATTTTGATTTGCTGTTTTCTCTGAGTAAGATAGGATGTTAATAAGTTCAGTGAGCTGGCAGACAAACCATAACATTTAAGTTTGCAAAGTAATATATCATGGGGCAGACAGTCAAAAGCCTTTGATAGGTCCATAAGGACAGCAGCAACATATTGTTTTGAGTTCAGAGCGGACTTCCAGTCTTCAATTAATTTTAAAAGGGTGGTCTGACAACCATGGCCTTTCCTAAATGCGCAAAGAAATTTATTAAAAATAGGTTCGAAATGCTCAGATAGTTGCTCGGCTAAAACTTTTTCAAATATTTTTGAGGGTGCAGGCAAAATAGTGACAGGCCTGTAATTAGACTTTTGTAGAGGATCATTTTTCTTGAAAATTTGAGTAACCTGAGCTTGCTTAAGGCGATCTGGGAAAATGCCTTTGTCTATAGAGCTATTAATAAAATCAGTATAAAATGGGGCTAACGACTGCGATCCTAGCTGAAGTAGTTTAATTGATATTTTATCAACACCTGTAGCTTTTTTTACATTAAACTGTTGTATAATTTTTGAGACTGTTGATTGCTCTACATGTGTAAAATTGAAGGAGCTGGATGTAATGTTTTGTTCTAATATTTTACTGATGCTGGGGTGATTAGCCTCATTAAAAACAACATCTTTACCAATATCTTTGGCAACATTTGCATAGAACTCATTGAAAACTTCTGCGACTTCAGTGCTGACTGAAGTAATCTTTTCGTTATTGTTTAAAATAATTTTGGACTGATTGCTTTTTGATTTATTTGACATATAGGGTTTAATTGTTGACCAGAAGTCTTTGTTCTCACATCCACCTAAGCATCGTTCCTGAAAGTAATTGTTTATTGATATGCGTTTAAGCTTATTAACATAATTTCTACTTTTTCTATATTCTTCGCATGTTTTAGCATTTTTGTTCTTCATGTATTTAGTGTGAGACATTTTCTTATTGTAAATTGCTTTTCTTAGTCTTCTATTCATGTAAGGCAGCTGAACAGGCTTTTTATAGACTTGTTTAAGAGGAGCGTGTTTATCTATAGTATTCATAACTTTTTTCTCAAAATCATTATATACAGTATCTATGTTATTTTCATCAGGGTGATAACCATCATTAATCATGCTAAGATCATTGTTAAAAGAGTCAATGTCGAAAGTTTTGAAACTTCTGAAACTTACTTTTTGTTTCTCATTTCCTGGTGCATTATTATTGATGACTGTGCTGATCATATTGTGACAATCACTGATACCAGTTGGGAAATTTAAAGTTTTAAAACAAAGGCTTTTATGATTAGTCAAAAATACATCTAAAAGAGATGGTGGACAACCCTTTTTAAAACATGTAGGTTATTTAATAATATTTGACAGGTTAAAAGATTCAATAATATTCAAAAGTGTTTTACATTTGGTTTCAGACAAAAGATCATAGTTCAAATCCCCTAGCACGGCATAATAGTCATAGAGACTGACACATCTATCAAAAGTTTTACAGAAGTGTTCATCACAAAGATTATTTTTCATACATGGAGGTCTGTAAACCCAGAAAAAGCACCATTTTGATTTGTTTAAATTTACCTCGTATATAAGATTTTCATGATTGTCTGATTCAATGTCTCTCCGTCTACGTGATGGAATGTCAGTGCGGATGTAAGAGGCTAGACCTCCACCAGGAGAATTTCTGTCTCAGAGTTCAAGTTTAAAACCAGGTACATCAAAAATGGAATCGCGATAAGAACAGTCCAATTTGGTCTCTGAAATGAATAAAAGATTTACAAGTTTATCATTTAAAACCTCATAAATTTCAGCAAATTTAGACTTTAGACTGTTAATGTTCAGGTGAGCCACAATAATTATTTTGGGATGCATTCTACGAAGTTCTGCTAATTCCTTGAAGGCGGAGTCAACTGTTGAGCTGCACATGGAGTCAATTGATGTATAAGGATCATCTAATGTAAACTCAGCACTAAAAAGCACTCAGTCAGTAAAGTGGAAGTTTTCACATTGGTTGCAGACCCAAGGATTTAAGCTGTTTCCCAGTAGTATATATTCCTTTGGGGTAATATTTGCACATTTTATGTGTATCCATTTATAGCATGTTCGCATTCAACAGCTCTGTGACTGCTGGCAACTGGTCTGTTGCAGACACCACATGGGTGTTTTGTAGGTCCGGGGTTTAGAGCAATATCACCCGCCAGAACTAGAAGGTACCATTTGTAGCTTTGGTTCAGGCTTATAGCCAAGGAAGGTACACGCCGGGTGTATTTCAAATGGTAAAATAGAATGCTATGCACAGTAATGTTCGAAGCTGGAGCTATTTTAAATGAGATTACGTTTCTCGAATTTGTATCATGTTCATCATTGCATTTATACATACGAGTTTCCACAGATTGTTCAGCTTGGTAGTATATATTTCTGCAGCAAGTGAAGCAGTAACAAAAAAATAATATTGATAAAACGTCTGTCATGGGCGCTGCCATGATTGTTTTCACTCCGTGTTATCTAGACGCAATCAGACGCAGTCAAGCGCTCTAGTGGAGGGGTTCAAGCGTCCAGCGACCCAGCCCGTTGAAGAAAAAGTTAAAAACAAATGCCTACGTAACCTTTAATTTTGTTGAGATTAGGAATTCTCATTTTGGAAAATATCGATGTTGTCGTTGTTTCTTTTCAAAGATCAAGCTTGGGTCCATCACAACATCTTTTATTGGCTCTACTTTGAGTGCAGAGACCGGCTTCTCCAAGACAGAAGTAACGCGAGTAATGGGTAAGTTTGTTTTTTTCTGCAACGGTGTACTTATGAAAGTATAAGATCAGATTTTTTTCCAATAATGAATTATGTTATACATGACATGTTGAGATTAAAAAAATACATGCATAATTTAATTAAGGTAACAGATGTCCGAATAAGCTTGTCATTTTATCAGGCCAAAAGAGATAATGTTTAATGTTCTTGCCTGATGTATATTATTGTGTTACTATTTAAAAGGGTACTGCTTGCTAATGATTAATAATACGTGATCGATAATACAGTATACATAAAGTTATTACAGATTGTATTTTTGATATGCATAAAGAATGTTCGTTCGTAAAAATAGATATCCGTGCACTTTGAAAATTTATATTGAAATAAATACAAATCGCAATTCGTTTCGTCACATCTGATCGGTGTTCTTTGTCGGTATCGTCATCATCGTCATTTATTGTGTTTATTCCGATCAAAACATAACTCAACATAACATAGCATTTATTACGCGATTTATTAGATTATCACAGCGTGGCCTTTGATAGTGGAAGTATCAGTGACAGCGGATTAGTGGCCATTAATTAGTGACAAATTATTTTCGCGGGATCAAAAAAAAAATGGCGATTCATCTCTTGTGGATTAGAAGACTGATTTGACTGATTAAAAAGGCATTTTTGTTCAGTATCATTGAAAATGTGTAGTATAAAGTTTATAAATACAGTTAATTGTTTAAATTTCACGAGTGTTTACTTTATTCGGATCGTTTAAATGGCAAAGTAAACACCTAGCGAAATGAATCATTATATTCAAATACCTTACAAAGACGATTCAGTAATGACGTTGCGAATTAATAACATATCGTAAAACTAACCCAAAAATAAGCCAACCGCGAAAATTTGGAAACTGAAGAGAACTAACACTTACGAATTGTGTTCTTATATTATTTTCAGGCGAAACCGATCCGTCTAGGTTCGAATATTACGAACATTCAGATTTCCAAGTGACTAACACTGACGACTATCGAACTGAAAGTGGCCTGGTCGAGTTTCAAGGTAGGAAATAATTTATGATTTTCATTAAACTATTCACGAAACGGAATAAACGTGACCATCTCTGTAAGGCACGCAAGGTATGCAATGTATGCAAGGTAAGACTTGCATCGTTCTTGTGTCCTACACATCACATATGTTGCAAATATAAATCAACTGCTGAGCATATCCGATAGTTCACATATATAATTTGAACGTTTATTTAAAGTTTAAATATATATATATCAGTTTTATATTCAACATGTTTATAATAACGGCATCGTCTCTTCTCACTGATGATCAGAAAAACTGGAGCAGGTATCTCAATCAAGAAAACATGTGTATATTGTTTCATTTCGCAAGTGCATATAACCGTATTTTACCTAAATATTGATTCCATTTATATATTGTTACATTTCGCAGGTGCTTATAACCCACCCTTTACTGTATATGTAAAATAAATATCATTTATATATTGGTCAACTTTTCAGCAGCACCTAACCGACCCTTACCGGAATATAACCGCCATGTGTATAATGTTCCACTCACAACTGCTTATTACTGACACATACATGATAATAAATTTCATTTGATATTTGTCTATTCTCACAGCAGCACCAAACCTTCCAATACCAGAATATAGATTGTATGTGTAAATTGTTCCATTTTGCAGCAGCACCAAACCTTCCAATACAGAATATAGATTGCATTTGTTTACTGTTCCATTTCGCGGCAGCACCTAACCTTCCAATAACTGAATAAAGATTGCAATTGTTTACTTTTTCATTCGCAGCAGCACGTTACCTTCCAATACCTGAATAAAGAGTTTATTTCTATATGGTCCATTTCGCAGCAGCACATAACCATCCCATACCAGAATTCATATTGTATTTGTGTACTGTTCCATTTCGCAGCAGCACCTAACCTTCCAAAACCAGAATATATATTGTAATTGTTTACTATTCCACTTCGCAGCAGCACCTAACATTCCAATACCAGAATATAGATTCCATTTGTATATTGTTCCATTTCGCAGCAGCACCTAACATTCCAATACCAGAATATAGATTCCATTTGTATATTGTTCCATTTCGCAGCAGCACCTAACATTCCAATACCAGAACATAGATTCCAGTTGTATATTGTTCCATTTCGCAGCAGCACCTAACCTTCCAATACCAGAATATATATTGTATTTGTTTACTATTCCATATCGCAGCAGCACCTAACCTTCCAATACTAGAATATAGATTCCATTTGTATATTGGTCCAATTCGCAGCTGCACCTAACCTTCCAATACCAGAATATATATTGTATTTGTTTACTGTCCCATTTTGCAGCAGCACCTAAACTTCCAATAACAGCAGATAGATTTCATTTGTATATTGTTCCATTTCGCAGCAGCACCTAACCTTCCAAAACCAGAATATATATTCCATTTGTATATTGGTCCATTCCGCAGCAGCACCTAACCTTCCAAGACCAGAATATAGATTGCATTTGTATATTATTCCATTTCACAGCAGCACCTAACCTTCCAATACCCGAACATATATTGCAATTGTTTACTTTTCCATTTCGCAGCAGCACCTAACCGTCCGTTTATGCTGATTGTTTTTGAGAAGACCGATGCCGGAGTGCTTCATGAAGTCTACCTGCCATTTAGTGTTGGATTTCCTCCAATCAATCCCGTAAGTTCATTTCATCAATTATTCACTAGTCAGCCATTTAATATTATAATGTTATTAATTAGGTGATTTTATGTTGGCTGAATTATTTGTCCGAGGTCAGCGGTATTGGCCAGAGCCAGAAGGGCGAAGGCCAGTACCGCTGAGTGAGGGTACATAACTCGGTCAATGTGAAATCAGCTTATTCATTAGTATATTATTATTTAACTGTTAACACAAAATTTTGATAAAAACACGTTCAATATCTACCTAATCATATTATTAAAGCTTATTTCCCCTTTTCATTCATGGGTTAGCTTTTCTAGATTGGACTTTGCTGGTTTTGACATGCATCCATGAAAGAGATAATGCTCATACTTATGTTGAAAGCGAAATGCACTGTACTTATCAAAATAAGCATTTGTTCGTGATTAGTTCGTAAATAGTCTACCAAAGGTTCAAAAATGCTTTTATCCTTGTCGTCCATTGTCGATATCATAGAGTAAAATAATGATAAAACAAATGTTTTTGGTTACATTCCCGGGACAACTTTTGGTCCAAAATACTTGACCGAGTGCTTTTAACCACAAACGCATTTCACTACATACCGTTAATCTAATGTGTATTAATCCCAAGTGTGCGATAAAAGTCTGGAATTGCATATTTCTAAAGCAGTCAAATGGGTAACGGTAACCGTTTCTATGCCGAACAGACATTTGAAACGTGTACCACACCGTCAGAATGCAGATTAGATAGATAGTTATTATGTATGCTATATAATATATATTATATTCTAGTTTGACGAATATTAATTAATCATGGTGTTGCCGCCATGGAACGGTCGGCTGAACATGAGGTATAAGTGAGTTAAAGCTAGTTTTTAAGAACTCAACTTTACACTTATACCATTAAAAATGGTTCTCCTCCTCAACTGTTTACAGTGTGCAGACACAACAAGTGATCATTCCTTTTCCTCCCAATTTGCGGGTTCCTTCTCCTCCAAGCCAGGTGACCTATTAGATAACGACTGTGATGAATTCACGGACGAGGAGGTGTTAAATGGAGAAGGTAAGATAGGGGCATGTTTCTATGAAGGATGCATGGATGGGATGATAATGAAGAAGGTAAGACCAGGGCATCCTTCTGTGATGGGTTCACGGATGAAAATCTGTTGAATAGAGAAGGTAAGACCGGGGCATGTTTCAGTGTAACGCAACATTCATGTTTCTGTCTCATCTATGTTTCCCCGTTTAGCAATTCGCATTATAGTGTCCTACTTAAATTCATATCTGATTACAAGGACTGATATTTTAATCTTACTGAGATTAACCTGGAACACAACACCAGTCAATATCTAATTGGAATCATGCGCACAAACTACAAAAGATGCATGTGTCGTAAGCGATGTAATACATCGGTAACTAAGAAAAGAACGAGATTCAGTCTAATGTCTATTAAATGTCTAAAATTTGAAAATTAAGATTACACGCAAATGATACCTAAACCTTATTGAAGGGGTCGGCTTGATTGTGTTATAAGCTACTTAAGATTCAAGGTATTGTCAAACATTTAAAGATATTTTTTTTTGTATTTTAGATGATGATGGTGATGGTGATATCGATGAGGACTTGGATTTTAGGGAAATATTCGGTGAGAGAATCAGAAATATAGTTTATATAGATTTGCTTTAACATTGAGTTCAAGGTCCAATGGGAAGGAGTATTGAATATACCTGCTATTTCTCCATGAACTAGTGTTTTTAAGTTTGAATAAATGGGTTTGATGATATTACACGATTACATAACAATGAAATAAACATTTCATTTCTTGAAATATGGAATAGCATTTGAAAAAAAATAGAGGTTATAAGTTAAAAATAAGAAGATTTTATAGAAGTAAAATCGAAATTAAAAAAAAAATAATCCACGAGCTTCAACATTCGAACAAAGGTACTGTTGGTATGAAGTCCTGGACCATATCAACTAAACCATCGTGAGCTAAAAGATGTACTTTTTATCCCCAAAAAACAGTTCCACAATTAATTCAATTGCTTCAAGTTCCAATCTTGTTATCAGTTATTAATATTTTCCTTAAACACATTATTAAGTTAGTAGTTAAAGGTTTTTCGCTCAAAATCTTGCTTGTTATACATGTGACTGTATTATTATTATTGTTGCTATCATTACCATTTTTATTATTAATAATAGTATTATTATTATTATTATTGTTATTATTATTATTATTATTATTATTATTATTATTATTATTATTATTATTATTATTATTATTATTAATATTGTTATTATTATTATTATTATTATTATTATTATTATTATTATTATTATTATTATTATTATTATTTTCTTATTTCTAAAACCTTCTTAAGTCACTTACAACAGGATTTACGCACTATTTTTAAATTTGTTTTCAATACTTTGTGTAATACTTATTCCTTTAAGAGATTTCATGATATTTTAGATAACAATTACCATTTGTCGTATATCAAAGTTCCAATAGCGTAGCATTTTGCTTATAAAAATAAGTCATGATAAGTTACATGTACTTAAGCCTGATAAGCTTACTAAGTTTGAAAGATTGGGCTCTGGCGTAATTTGCCTTAATCCTATTGTGCATGATTTTCCAGAACGAGGGATAAAAGTGAATGAAATTTTTTATGATACAACCAACCCGTCCAATGCTAAGAACTTCATTATAGTCAATAGGTAAGACATTCATTTATTTCACCAAGTAGTTGTAATATAGTAGAACCTTGTTGGCCCGAAAACGCTTGACTCGATTTCCTCGTTGGATCAAACTGAATGTGAAGGACCGATTGTTTTTACTTATATGCATTACCTCTTTGCTCGAAACTCCCGAGGCTCGAGCTATTTTCGCCATTTCCTGGTAGTTCAACCCTATGGGGATCAACTGTATCATACTCGTTTGATAAGATAAGCTATCCAATACGGAAATTAAGGAAATTTTGGATGCCATAAACTTCTATCTCGGTAATTCTGCCAGTCTTCTTTTTCGGTATTTTTGTCAATTTTTCCTCTCAGTAACTCTGCCAAATTTTTCTCTCAGTAACTCTGCCAAACTTCTCTTACAGTATTTCTGCCAAACTCCTTTCTCAGTTACTTTGCAAAACTGCTCTCTCATGAACTCTGCCAAAGTTCTCTCTCAGTAAGTCTGCCAAACTTCTCTCTCAGTAAGCCTGCCAAAATTTTATCTCAGTTACTTTGACAAAGTTCTCTCTCAGTTACTCTGCCATACTTCTCTCTCAGTAACTCTGCCATACTTCTCTCACAGTATACCTGCCAAACTCCTTCTCAGTTACTTTGCCAAACTGCTGTTTCGGTTACTTTGCCAAACTGCTCTCTCATGAACTCTGCCAAACTTCTCTCTCAGTAAGTCTGTCAAACTTCTCTCTCAGTAAGTCTGCCAACATTTTAATCTCAGTTACTCTGACAAACTTCTCTCTTAGTTACTCTGCCAAACTTCTCTCAGTAACAATGCCAAACTTCTTTCAGTAACACTGCCAAACTTCTCTCTCAGTTACTCCGCCAAACTTCTCTCTCAGTAAGTCTGCCAAACTTCTCTCTCAGTAAGTCTGCCAAAATTTTATTTCAGTTACTTTAACAAAGTTCTCTCTCAGTTACTCTGCCATACTTCTCTCTCAGTAACTCTACCATACTTCTCTCACAGTATACCTGCCAAACTGCTCTCTCAGTTACTTTGCCAAACTGCTCTCTCAGTTACTTTGCCAAACTGCTCTCTCATGAACTCTGCCAAACTTCTCTCTCAGTAAGTCTGCCAACATTTTTATCTCAGTTACTCTGACAAACTTCTCTCTTAGTTACTCTGCCAAACTTCTCTCAGTAACAATGCCAAACTTCTTTCAGTAACACTGCCAAACATCTCTCTCAGTAACTCTGCCATACTTCTCTCTCAGTAACTCTGCCAAACTTTTCTCTCACTTACTCTGCCATACTTCTCTCTCAGTAACACTGCCAAACTTCTCTCTCAGTAACTCTGCCATACTTCTCTCTCAGTTACTCTGCCAAACTTCTCTCTCAGTTACTCTGCCATACTTCTCTCTCAGTAACTCTGACAAACTTCTCTCTCAGTAACTCCGCCAAACTTCTCTCTCAGTAACTCTGCCAAACTTCTCTCTCAGTAACTCTGCCAAACTTCTGTCTCAGTAACTCAGACAATCTCACATTATATAGTGAAAAATAATTATGTTGTTATGTGATTCATATTGCATAGGTGACGAATTTCACATGTCTGTAAAGTAAATAGCTTGTTTTAGTCATACACACTTGGAAACGTAATTTCGATTTCAAAATCGTATTTCGTTTCCCCAATTAACGCAGTTTATAAGTAGAAATAACATTAAATACAACAAAATCGATAGTTGACTATAACTTAAACGGAAGAAGGCATACCAAACAACATATTGCACAAAACGTGATGCTGTTTTATGACGTCTAGAACCCCATCCCTTTTTGTTAAAATTTGTCACACATTATTTTAATTAATGTCATATTATTGTTCATTTTAATGTTGTATAAATCACTACATAATTTGTGTATATCAGACAAATAGAACTCGGACGAAAGTGATTTGACGTGATATAATCAGTCAAGGAAAGCAAATGGGCAAAACCTGAAAACAAAAGGCTATAGATATTCTGTTACGTTTAATATTTGTTAAAAAATTGTGGTGTCGAAAGAATGGACAAATACAGTTATAGTTTAGGAACACTTTTTTACATTTCACCATGGTTAAATTATTTCAGATGTCAAAAGTTTAAACCGGCAACTGAAAGCATTGGTCATTTTACTCTGGTTATTGAAACGAACCCATTCAATGCTTTTAAGGTAAGACATCATTGTAAGCCGCGGCCCGCCAGGAAACTCGTCGATAATGAACTATGTGCAAATTATTCTCAGTCGTTTTAAGCCCTGAGTGAAATATTACAATGCACAAGACATGTATGTGCATACACTATACTTGTGGTTTGAAAGTATCGTCATTACAGATGTTTTGAGTTTCAATAAACGGTTTGCTGATTGTTTAACACATGCTCTACCGCTTTCGACGGTACTAATGAGCGTGACTACATTGATGCACTACCAATGCTGAATATCTCAATCCAATCAAAATCGCCTAATATTATACCTTTGTTTTTAATGTTCTAAATTATCTCAAGTTGATATGTCATGATAGCTTTGTCATCGCAGCCGTCGGCATCGTCCATTTATTAAACCTTACCCATAACTCAGAGACAACAGTACACGTAAAGCATGATTCATATTATTGACAGCAGCTACCTTGTAAGAACATTGAATGTATTTATATAGACGAATGTGGGTCGGGTATTATTTACACCCCTAACGCCGACACAAATGATTTTCCTTGTTGCTGAAGTGTGTTTAAATACGGTCCATGATAAACCGAATTAGTAAACGCACGAATGACAAAATAAACGAATATGCTTTGCGCTTCTGGGAGGAATATAACACATTACTCTCGGTCTGCAATTTCACATTGCTATCACAATGGTGAATTAGTTCCGCTATATATCAAATACTCGGTAATATACATTGTTGAAGGAATTGCACTTTTTTAAAACAATGGAAATACAGGGACAAACCAAGTAGTCTAAACTTTTAGTAAGCTGCAGTTTATAAGCACTTTGATAAAAAAAAACAGACAAGAAACAAAACAGTAGACACAAAATACACTAAACAAACATAATTATACTACAGTTGATTAATTTACAACTACCTTTAAGCGCTATTAACAGGAATGTATATTGCTAAATTGTACATGTTAAGGTAAATGTATATACGGAAAATATCCTATGCCCAGATAGACGTGTCAGGTGCCTTTTCGAGGGTCTATTAACCATTTCTGTGACATAAACAATGTAAAGTTTAACCTTAACCTTTGTCTCCTTAAGATCCAAAAAGTTCCTATGAAAATTATTCCTACTGCCATTTTCTTGCACCTGCTGACGTCATGCATATACGGAAAACCATACCTTAGTGCGCATAATGGCAATCACGATTAAATTGCCGAAAGTAGGGTATTGATGTATTGCAGCCGTGAATTCTGTGGATCCTTTTATTGATTTATAAAGCATGTAATGTTTATAACTACGATGCAGAAACTGTTCGTAATTCATTCTTTCGACTCCAATTCCAAGTGCAGTTTAAAAATCTGCTAAATATGGGAAAATAGTTATTTTTGAGCGTGCAGGATTCTCAAAAGCACAGACACAGGGTGCCGTCAATAGGATATATACGGTATTTAGATTGACACCAATATGATAAAGCTCAATCTCAGTTTATACCTTATTGTACCCAAATATCCTCATAAGTAATTGTAGGGGTTATTTTGATATCAGGTAGCCGATGCACCGTCCCTCTTCTTTGGAATGAAATATGAAGTGTGTTACGACGGGGACCTGCCAACCACGTGTGCCCAACCCACGGTATGCATTTTAAGTTTTCAAAGCATGTATTCAAATGGATATTTTAGACAAAACGTTTGCATGTTTCGTTTGCATGCAAGGAAAAGTGTCAAACAATTGGAAAATAAATCATTTTACTAATTAATTACCAATTACAATTGTATACAACACACTCACTTTCAATTCAGTGACGAAAGTCAACGGATATAGTATAAGTTCTATTCAATCGAACCTTTTATATACCCTATTGCCATTTCCCATAGAGTAAAGTTACATTTTGTTTTAACGCAAGCCTTTAAAGGAGTTTTATTTTTTACATCGCCCTGTAAGATTAAAATATTAACCTTATGCATGCATAACATAAGTAAATATCTCTGATTTAGCCAGCAGTAAAATCATTGTTTTTTTCATCACTCTTATTTCAATGTTTTCCACAACCCTGCTGCTCAAGTAACTCCGATTTGAAATAAAAATATTAAAGAAATTTATATATAATCAATTACGAAGAAGTGTAACTGATACATTATTTTTTAACGTAAGAAAATATGAAGTTTGAATATATTTAGAGTTGTTTTGTTTAAATTTAGAAAAAAATGGAATTGCTATATTATTACAGTAAATTGGTGTTTTATTAACTCCCTTAATTCATCATATCATTAAAGTAGCAGAATCAGTATAGTATTATTCCAAAATGTAGTCGATGCAAAGATATGTAATGCTTAATCAACACTAATTGAACAGTGAAATAATCTCAATGATGATATATTAAATGGACTAACAAATATTCGCATTCTAAAGATGGATGGCGTAAGCTAACAAATATATGATTATATCTTATAATCGTATTTGCGTTAACGCAAATCAATTTTATTTTATTTTCTGATCTTTTTATCTCCCTTAAAGATTGCATCATGCGCTTCGGCTCAGAGGAAAAGACGGGAATTTTCTGGCGCCATTTCTGAACACTTTGCCTCTGTTCATGTTTCAATAAGCGGGAACAGGACGGATGAGTTTGGTTCTTCAAATACAACGGAACGTAGCAAAGGTAGATCCTAATGTCTACAAAAATAGCAAAAAAAGTTTAATATTGTACAGTTATGCCCCTTTAATACTAAATCAACTGCTAATATATCACAAATTATTTTATCTCACATGCCTTTATAACACTACCTATAGTAAAAATATACTAGTTTCACGTGATAATGTTTAACGACCCTCGCGTTCATGTTTTTAAGCGCCTGCGCGCATTAGGCGCTACAAAATATAGTTTATAATCCGAGTTACTTGACGCTAAGCGTTTCGCAGACGAAACCGGTGTAAATTTTATTTGTTCGGTAGACATTCACTTTCTGCTGTCACCATTCCTGGTATCTGATATTTACATATTATTATATAAAAACCATCCATATAAAGTGTTTTTCATTTTCATGTTACTTTATAATTAAAGAAATGAATCACGTGATTGATGTTAGTATCGGGTATGAACACAGAGGGCTAATTAAAGTGTGTGGAGTACTTGTTCCCTAAGCGAAGTTTAACTTGCCCAGCTGCGTTCATATTCACGATAATGACCTAAATCACACAATTCATGTTCTATGTTTACATCATTTGTTCATTTTTTTTTCAAAATTGTTAAAACATCATTATGCCACAGACGACAGGAGTAAATCGGTATATGATGAAAATATATGAGTTAAAGTTTTGTAACTTTCAAATTTCTGGATTTGTTGAGTTGGATTACACCAATTATTGTTTTAACAACATATTGTAAACGCCAAATTAGCATCGTTACGAAACATATTATATCTAATATCTCTCTTTGTAAGTTTGTACTATATTTTCCTTTGCAGTCAAAACCGAGGAGCACTCATGTGAAAAATACACCAACTTTTGGTTATCCATTGCTGGACTTAGTGCCATCTCTTTGATGGAACTGTTTATGATTGGTGGAATGATGTGGTACAAACGTCACGTGATGAGACTGTTGCAGTAGATGGACCCGAACAGTCAAGTAAATGAATGATTATAAAGTTAGAGTGAGTATAAAGATAGCTGGAGCAATAGGAACACCTCGGCCGTCTCGGCCACACGACGAGCCGTGAATGTTTAGTACATTAGTATAAGTATATCGTAAAGTAAAAGTAACACATTTAATGTTAGTTAACTGTAGTGTTTTAATGTGTTATTCTTATTACTAAGTTCAAATTCATTCCCAGTAAATTGTATTATCATATAGATTCGAGACAAGAGTAATGTCCTTAGGCTTAAGACCTAAATTGAAAATACTACGCGATCTACTTGCCGTGAAGATAAATGTAAAATAGCTTACATCTGAACCGCCTATATTTGTCTCATGTTGATTCGAAGGATAATGTTCGAGTTGCTCCAATTTGTAAAATGGCACAGACCAATAAACTGATACAGTCAATCACTGTTGGTACGAACTCCAAGGGACCGCTTTTTTTGGAACCATTAGAAACGTTGTAATGTCTACAAAAAATAAAGTGTAAAGATGTCTGATTAGTTATCGAATAAAAAACAAGATATCGAACTGCATTTTCTGTTTGTGAAACAAGGCTTTGGTAATTTATTTCACTTTCTAGTAATCGATATGCAATACCTTTTCAAGGTATTTTCACAAGAATTTATTTTCGTTCTCGATATGTTTGCATGAACGGATTACCTTGACTGCGTTTTTGTGAAAGGATATCTTACTTATAAAAAAGGAGTAATTTTTAAGAAAAAACATTATTTTATATGACAAACGTAAATATAAACACAAGTATGATTGTTTTCTGTTTCAGTGAGACCTTGATTGGATACAGAATGTCGGACACATTTCTATTTTCCATAATAAAATACTACGAACAAACAAACTTTATTGGATCATCTTCTATTCTAAAGTTTAATGAATTTCTTTTTTGAAATAATACTAGTTCAACCATTGTTTTGCATTAAAAGATATCATTGCTGAAATAAGAAATAGTTGTATTCACTCAATTTTTTTTAATCTGTACATTTTTAACACATACATTTTATTCTGAAAATGAAAAAAAAATGCTATTAGAATATTCCATTTCAAAAATCATATAAGAGTTAGTCCAATTTTTGGATATGTTAATCAAATAATCGTGTTAATTAAAACGCAACTTAAAGGGAGTCGCTCATGTCTTTGGACCAACACTTAGTTTTCCCGGTAATGCATCTTCAATCATATATGCTATCATTATTTTACTCCATGATGTCGAAATTGTAGGAAAATGCAATTATAATATATCGGTTTTAGTAATATGCAATCCCACGCGGGTGAAAAGTCAAAAACAAATAAGAAAATCGACGCCTAGGCCACCGGGGGATATGAATGAGAGGGATATATTGACCTTTTATTAATGCATTTATAGCAGCACGTGATGATGTTAATCAACCGAATCACGCAACAACGAATCGTTCAAAGCCGACTTAATCGCAAATAAAATCGGCGTATTTCAGGATATCATTTGAGCAAATGTCAACGTTTGCTGAAGGAATCCAGGTTTCGTTGTACAAGTGTTAACACTTCTCATGATTTGCCACACTTTATTTCGTAAAAAAATGAATTTAACATGAGCAAGTCCCTTACATGCCTTATGTTATTTCATCGCTTATAATGATACATAATAAAGCTTTAATACATATGTCTTTGTGTTTTATTGTTCAACTGTTTGTACTTGACTTCTAGGAACGTATTCAATAACCAATTAAGATCTAACTGAAGATTAGTTTAGACGTTATATAGTTTACAATGAGTGTGAAAAAAGCAAATGAATTAACTCATACTAAATCACTCTCATTCGCACTATGATGCAAGAGTTCGGTTATGTGGTGTGTGGAAAACACACTTGTCCGGTTTGATGAACACCAATCTTCAGTTAAATAACAGCATATTTCGATTGGACAGTTAATATATCTTGCTGATATATTGTATGGAATCACTTAGGCATGCAAAAGAAGAAAGATAAGAATATCATTGAACTATGCCCAAAGACAACTTACTGAGTATACACTATTTTGCCATAACCATAAACCCGTATCATGTACCGCTAACAACGAATGTTCTTACTTTCAAGGGACTCTATTTATGATTTAGCTGCAATATGTTTTTTTAATGTTCTAATTGAGATATTGGATATTGTTTTTTTATTATAATGATGAAACACCGGAAAGTATTCAACAAATACTTATTTGATCAGATAGGGTCAGTTCATGCCTGTGTTCATCTACTAAGACTAATGCAATAGCGTCTTTCACGCGTTTCTGCGTATTTCTGTCAGATGTATAAGCAACAAACCTTAAACTTCTTACGACGGCCTATCATTTTAAGAAGCACCATTCTGTTAAATTCCACGTGATAACGTCAATTTGTTGCTTTGTTAGCAGTGTTGCAAATGTTACTATCGTTTTAGAACAGTTTCAATCAAAGCAAAAGAAACGCATGATTGAGGGACAAGAACAGGGGAGGTCAGTCATAGACTCAGATGTAAAAACAGGAAATCGAAGACGTTCTGTTTGAGAATTGTGCTTGTGTTTGTGTTTGTGTTTATTGACTATTAAAGTGCAAGCAAATTCGAATCCTATTTAAATTGGGAGTCTGGCGATGTCCATCTTAAAATGTTAGCAACAAAGGGGTATCTTTTTTTTATTTGGACTTTTTTTTACATGTTTACTTGTTATACGAGTTTGTCAATACCATTTACATGGACTACCTTAAATGTCTGCTCACACATACAAGTAAATCTAGCTAGGTATCTATCGGTATATATCCGTATATAAAATGTATTTGTTTCGATATATTTAAGGGGAGGCCACTGCGTCTATAGAAAAAAACTTGCGGGAGTCACAAAACGATTGACTGCCGCTGAAACGAGACTTACCAAAAACAAACAAAATGGCGCCGGTTAAAGTTCAGGTTGAATACTGGTAAACAAAACTCATAGTTTATCTGTATTTCTTATCTTTTGAGCAATGTTTGACAATGTTGTATGTGTTCTTTTATTTCATACAATTAAATAAGTCTGCTTCATTAAGATTTCTACGCATGAACGCTTTTAAATTTAAGTTATTTTAGAAATGTTCGGGCTATAATAAATCAAATATTCAAGATTTTAAATTAAGTTATACTTTAAGTAATAATTACAACGGAATTGGGCTTCTCTTCCTTTATGTACATTATTATGAAGCCTAGACTTCGGATAGATTTACTTCACCATTAGTTTATAGACTCAGATAAAATTTCTCAGATTAAATTAAGTCTATGTTTGTAGTGTCAACCAATATTGAACTTCAAACAGTCTTGCTGTTAAACTAGCTTTTATAGCAACATGGTATTGATTGCGTATCTACAGTTTTAGGGATCAGGCATACACTCTTACTTACACTTAATTTTGAAAGATAAGCTTGTAAAATGTTAGATAAGCTTGTTGTCTAAAAAGCACAAGTCTGAAACACTTCATTCGAAAATATTAAAGGCTGTATTGTTTGTTTTTTCAGTGGAAGCTGAGGTCACTTCCCTCGGTTTAGGCGTCTGATGGAGGACATCCTCTCAGAGTTGCCAGAAACCGAGGTGGTAGGAGATGTCGGGAGAAACCGTAAGTGTCTTTGAGCATTGTTTTACAGTTTCATGTATGAATGCCAGAGTAAAGTCGAAGGAGCAAATGTACAAATTAACTTGTTATTTTAAAAGCAATATGTCATTCATTGGACCGCACTAGCATATTTTTTTTAAATAGTTTCTCAAAACCATTTTTAATTTGCATCTTAAAATTGACAACTGAGTTAATTTTTTAGGCTGCAAAACTCAGTTGAGAAATTCAAAAAATGATTTGCATATGTTTTCAGAGTCATTTGAGGTCTCAATTAATGGACAGCTGGTGTTCTCAAAACTAAAGACATATGGGTTCCCCAAAGCACAAGATGTAAGTTCATAAATAATATAAATAATAATAAAATCTCACAAATATAGAATAAATAGTAATAGGTCTGTTCCAGGGAACAATGAAATATTCAGGGACAAGCCCAAATGACAATGAACTAGAGACATCAATGTATTAACACCATATACACAAATGAAACACCACCACCAGACCACACACACATCAAAATAGGTTTCAAGTCAGCTGTCAGAACTAAGCATTTATCCTCCAAAAAAACAAATATGTATATGGACAATTTACAATGTCAGAAGTGTTCACATTTATCAATGCTGTAAGAAGATCACATAAAAATTAAGCACTTAAACCTAAGAACTTAACTAAGAAAGAAACTGATGAACCAGCATACATACTGAGAATGTTTTCAATGGAAAATGGCCGGGGATTTTAAATTGTCAAGCTATTTACTGAGCTTACAAGCCAGGATAACATGTATACTCTCTGATTGTATAGTTATTTATCAAATAGCCAAGCAATGATAAATGACACAAAATTAAAGTTATCGAGTATAAACCAACTTCAGTGGTACCTTTTATGTACATTTATTTTCAGATAATTTAAGATACATAGAACAACAATGTTTATTGTATACGAGGGCTCAAAGGCCTGCCAAAATGTGTATAATTGAAAGGCATTGGTAATAACCACAAATAGTGAAATATATTATTTATTTTTAAATCATGAAGGCATTCTAAAGGGCTGTGTTGAAGTTGGTTTCTATTGAGTATTCTCAGAAATGCCTTGAAATTACAGATTCATAATCAGGGAAATAAACCATAATTAGTGATATGTATTTTATATTTTAAGATAATAAGGGAGATCCAGAGAGCAGCACAAGGGGGGAAATGCTAGGAAATAATTGATTTAAAGTCAGGGGTATTAACCATAATCAGTCATTTGTTCTTTACTTTCAGATAATAAAATAAATTCGGAGTGCTGCCCTAGGAGAGAAGTGCCAGGAAAAAGTTGTATCGAAGTCATGGGTATAAACCTTATATATAGAAATATGTGTTCTTTATTTTCAGATTATTAAGGAAATACAGAGGGCTTTACAAGGGGAGAAATGCCAGGAAATCACGGATTCCGAGTCCCCCTGGTGTGTCCTACTCTAATCCTGTGTGCCTACTACACAAATGCCTAGCCTGCAATTTACAGAAACACATACACATTGAAACATATAACCAGGAGTATGGTTGGAAAATAACAACAAAATTACCCGTGCGCAAGTGTGTGTACTTAAATATAAGTGACATAACGTGAAAATACCTTTTCTAAGTTTTAAATGATTACTGAATAAACTAGTGACGCAAGAGGATGTTTTAACAAATGTATGGAATGATGTGTACAGAAAAACAATCTTATAAGATACTTATTCGAATTACAATTCAACTCAAGAGAAATATACATCAGCATGGGGACCTGTGTTTCCCACATCCTTTCTGTGTAACTGTTGTCGTATCATTCAAGCCCTCACCTCAAAGGTCAAGATTACAATTATAAGCCATCTGGTTATCATCGGACAAGACACAATCGGAGTCATTTGACAATTTCCTGTGACTGCCTTTTTTAATAATATTTTCCGTAAAATAAAATTCATTTTGGTCTCTACATTAATTGTGTTAAGTAACTGTTGTGTCCTTTAGATGATGTGTTTCTCTTTGTTACAGGCCTCGTTAATGTGATAGGAATATTCAAATCCAGATTTTCAGTTTAATACTATACAAGTGAATGAGGAAACTTAGCTAAAAAATTGAAGCTATTTTTCTGATAAATATTTTTGATAAATATTGTTGATGTTAGTATTTAAGTGATAGTCAGGGATTTAAATATTTCCTCTATTTTAAAAGTATGTATATTATACAGAAGATATATACGTTCATGTTGCAATTACATTGTGTTGTTTATATACATTCAAATACATGTATATATTTTGTTTTCAATAATTATTCATTGGTTTCGTACCTCATTGTTGTAAATTTCTTTTCTTTATAGACCACTTTTTCTTGTTTGAATCAAAATGATTATATAATTTTTGATATTTGTATTTATGATGAATTTAAATATGATGTATAACTACCAAAGTTGCATTTAATAAATGTATTATGTAAGAAAATCAAATGTAAAGAGAAAATATTTCTGATTTAAAAGTGCTTTAATTTTAAATTGCTTTTGCCTATCATTCTCAAACATTTCTGTGCAATTTACCTTTTGTCTACCTTTTGTCGTCTAGGGAACTTCTTTAGCCCTAAAAGGCTAGTAAATCCATTTAAACTGCTTCGTCTGTAAGTTCTCCGCCTTCGGTATGACTTAATATACTTCAGAAGTATCAAACCGTTTGTTTTTCCAAAGTTTATCAAGACCTGCCTTGAAGGCATTCACAGATGTGGTGTTCACTAATTCATGTGGCAAATTATTCCAAGTTGAAACTATACGATTGCTGAAAGAATTTTGACGTAATGATTTCCTTGCTTTAGGTTTAAATAATTTCAAATTGTGTCCTCTGGTACCACTATTGTCAGCAAAGGTGAAAAATGTTGTCATACTAATGTCATCAATATTGTGTACTATTCTAAACACTTGAATCATGTCGAATCTTTTCCTTCTAAAGTCTAAAGATGGGAGGTTTAATTTTCGTAATTTAACGGGGTAAATGTTTAAACTTTTGACTTAAGGTAGTTTTTCATATAAATATCAACATATTTCAAAGATAGATTTAAAATAAAAAATAAAATAACTGTTTTGATAAATTACTGTAATTGCCAAATATTGAATCGAGTATAAGTGTACTTTCCGAGTAAAAGTGTACTTGCCGAGTAAAAGTGTACTTGCCGAGTATAAGTGTACTTGCCGAGTATAAGTGTACTTGCTGTTAAACGGTCTCTCACAAAGGGTTTCTATTTCGAAATTCGACCATGCATGTATTAAGTTGTTTTTAGATAATAAGTAATGATTTTCAAACCAACATTATTTTTTAGTGGTCTATATTATATTATGTAAACTACATGTTCCCTTAAATGGGGTCAGTCACTATTTATATTTACCGCATCACCTGATTAATATCTATAACTGCTGACACCTGATTTTTTAAAATAAATGTTCAGGTAAACATAAGAAATGATGCCTTCTAATTGGACAAACTATAACGTTGATCACTTATCATGAACAAACACTTGCACTTTTTTTCTGGAATTTAGCAATGAAGGCCTAAAATTAAGTTTGCCTTCCCCGCATTGTCCAAAACTATGGATTACAAATAAACTTATAATAATGTATTCAAAATAGTTTGAAAAATATTTCAAATAATTAACGATTTCTAGCTGAAGAGACAAGATACTAACAGTGACACTCTTTTTCAAAATCAATACATACACCTGTATAACAAACATAATTTTGAGTGACGAACCTTTAACTTCTTTCTTAATAATGCATTTATGATAATTATTTATTACGGATGACCAGATTGTAACTGTATATTAAATAGCTTGATACCCAAAAATATTAAATGATTATTGAGTGCTAAAAGATATATAGTGTGATCTACTTCCATCTCATAAGGTAGAAATTCCGTGTTTTCTGCACCATTATTTTAAATTAAGCTCGGCATCGTTTATAACAACCATTGTTTTCGACATTTATTCATCGTTTTTGTTATATTAAAACAATTTTATTAATCGTGGTAAATGCCATTTGAAAGTAAGAGTGCACCTTAAAAAATAGCAAAAAATATGTGTTTTTGTCAACTTGACTCATCATCAAAGATGACATAATTTTTTATGTCGTTTAATGGTTATTGCTATAGTTTATCCTTGCGAAATTCGATATATTAACACATTTCATATCATGATGCCTTATGTGTATTGAAAATAAACTGTAAGCATTTTAGCTTGACTATTCGAAGAATAAGGAGAGCTATCCTAGTCACCCGGGCGTCGGCGTAACCACTCTTGTTAAAGTTTGCGTACCACCTCAAATATTTGCAAAGTCCATTGACATACGGCTTTGAAACTTTGCACACTTGTTCACCATCATGCCCCAAACCTGTACACTTGAGGAGGTAACTCTATTAAGCATTTTGACAAAATTATGCCCCTTTTTCTACTTAGAATTTACGTTAAAGTTTGCGTACCACCTCAAATATTTTCAAAGTCAATTGACATCTGGCTTTGAAATTTTGCACGCTTGTTCACCACCATGCTCCCAACCTGTACACTGGAAGAGGTAACTCTATCAAGCATTTTGAAAATATTATGCCGCTTTTTCGACTTAAAATTTACGTTAAAGTTTGCGTACCACCTCAATTATTTTCAAAGTCCATAGACATCTGGCTTTGAAACTTCACACGCCTTTTCACCATCATGCCCCCAACATGTATACAGGAGGAGGTCACTGTATTAAGCCATTTGACAGAATTATGGCCCTTTTTCGACTTAGAATTTAGGTTAAAGTTTGCGTACCACCTCAGATAATTTCAAAGACCATCGACATATGGTTTTTGAAACTTTGCACACTTGTTCACCATCATGATCTTAACCTGTGTACAGGAGGAGGTCACTGTATCAAGCTTATTTACAATATTATGCCCCTTTTTAGCTCGACTATTCGAAGAATAGGTGGGCTATACTACTCGCCCCTGCGTCGGCGTCCGGTTAAAGTTTTAGAGCAAGTTGGGATTTTCACTTATAAGTCCAACACCATACATTCAAATGACTTAATACTTCACGCAGTTGTTCAGGGCCATCACATGATGAGGTTAGATGAATCAATATTATCCTAAATACAAGTTATGGCCCCTGATTGACTTAGGTTAAAGTTTTAGGACAGGTTAAAGTTTTAGGGCAAGTTGGGATTTTCACTTAAAACTCAAATACCATTCATTCAATTGACTTAATACTTAACACAGATGTTCAGAGCCATCACATAATGAGGTTAGATAACTCCATATTATAATTTATACAAATTATGGCCCCTGATTGATTATGTAACTTAGGTTAAAGTTTTAGGGCAGGTTGGGATATTGTTTAATAACTTCTATACCCTTCATTCAATTGACTTAATACTTCACATAATTGTTCAGGACCATCACCCAATAAGGTTACATAACTCTATATCCTTAATACAAGTGATGGCCCCTGATTGACTTAGGTTAAAGTTTAAAGTTTTTTTTTAAATTTCCTTTGAAAGGCATATCTGTATTTTCTTAACCACATTTTCATAATGGGAAAACAAGTTAGTTGAATGACTTGCGTCATTGTTTGGACGGGCTGGTGGGAGGGCAGCATCAAAGTCACCTTATGTATCGAATAATTTTAGTTAGGTTTGACATAAAGAGACAAAACTTGGTATTATTATATCGTTATTGTATTCTAAGTCAAAGCGGCGTAGTCTTGTTTACTTAGAACTTACGTTAAAGTTTGCATACTACCTCAATATGCCTCAATTTCTATTATCTTATTATAATGTTCTTATTATTGACCATTCAACAAGGCTTTTTTATTTACACTCAATATCCTCCAGGATGGATATTATTTTATATTGTCAATCACTAAGAATAGTCGAGTGCGCTGTCTACTGACAGCTCTTGTTTAATTTATCTTTTACATTTGTGTTTAACCATTTACACTATTTATTATTTAAAGATGCACCCTTTTTTCCCCTATAAGGAGTACCACAAATAATACACGTTTTAATTTATTGAAAACATATCGAAAACAACGGATTTTAAGGAAGAAACTATGATTTAATTGAAAACAAGGTGCATACAACACGAACATTCTACCTTATGATACGATTGCTGATCGCCGTTTTATCTTTTAGGACCCACAAATCATTTGATATTTGTACGTTTTAAGCTATAAAGTGCATGGTTTCAATCTTGTAATCAGCAATTGATATTTTCCATAAATGCAATATTCAGTAAGTAGCTAAAGGTTTTAATACTCAAGATGTATGTGTCACTTTTTTATACGAGTATTATTTAAAGCTCTATTCTGCCAATGGTATTTGTAATGACACTAGTTTGTCCGTTGGTCCTCTGGTATTGTCAGCTCATGTGTTTTTGCTTGAAAAATATGAGAGCCATTCTTACTCATCATGGCGTCCGCGTTGGCATCACATCTTGGTTAACATATCGCATTTAATCTCATCTAAGTCAATATCTCAACAAACACATCGCATATTGCATTGAATCTGTAGATAAGTGTTTCAATGCATCCAACGTTTTGCAGGAACAAAACTCTATTTTGCATATTAGGCAAATTGTTACCCTTGACGTTTATTATTCCACTTTCAATTCAGGTTCAGGTTTTTGGTGTATAATTCAATATATCAGCAACTACTTGAAAAATTGCATTGAAACTTGATGCAATAAATTCAAAACTGCTTTACCAATAAAGTCAGATTAAGTTGCATGTATTTCAAATAAGGGCTCTTTGTTATTTTACTTCGGATTCGGGTAAAAGGCGGTAAAATAGTCGAGCACGCTGTCTGTGTGACAGCTCTTGTTTTCCAAGAAAGATGTATATTTGTCATAGGCTTGGCGTCGTTGTAATACAACAGTTTTATGATTCTACCTTTTTCGCCTGTAAAACAGACGAGTGTTGGTGTATGTTTAATGGAGCCATTGTATTCCTGCAGTTGCAATGATTTAACATGACATACTGTTTGACGTTATGAAATGAAGTGTATTAATATGGGGGATGTCAGGTTTACAACTAGTAACAAATTAAAGAAAAATACCCTTGGTCGCAATTTATCAATACATTATTTCCTCCCATAATGAAGAACTTTGAAATCAATGTCTTCGGGACATGGGTGCGTAAAATTTACCTAGAACCGAGGCATAAAGCTATCGCCCTGTCCGTCTGTCCTGAATTACGCCAGTAGATACTATCTTAGCAATAAGTTAGTAAGTCATAATAAATTTCAAGTTCAGAAAAACTGGAGAGCAATCGGGAAGGCGTTTTGTGCCTTTCTTTCGTGAGCTTATATGCTAAGGTCACGTTTTGAGATCAATTCTATCTACCGGCTGGTTCGCCATTGTTCCCAGCTAATACGTACTTCATAGTAACTCTAATACTTAATGTAATTTTGGTAGGTGACCTATCTAACTCATGAGGTGGGTTGTGATTCACATCCGTACTTTTTAACGCGAAGGTTATTTGAACAATAAAATAACATGGACATGTCAATTAGCCTAAGAGGTAATTTAGCGCCCTTTTCAAGCAACGATGCTTACGGTCAATCAAACTAAACGAAAGACAACGACACTAGATAGCACGAATTTCACAAACTATTGGCAACGATAACTGTCATCCAACCGGAGCAAGCTCGCCATTTTCATTCTAACGAACTCGATTGTATATGTACGGTTTACAACCTCTAAACAAATGTCTATGCTGCTAGAAGATTGGGAAGTCATTCGGTTTGAAAATATAACGGCTCTGTGCTGCTTTGTTATTTTCATCATGTCCGACCCTAGACATAAAGCACAGTCAGACACCATATTGGTAGACATTGTCGCCATTATGATTTTACGAACCACGCATACTGATGCACCGGCATACAGCCGATACACGTCGCAAAAACGGCCAGTGGCATAGCATACACATCATCGGTCAACCGAGGGCCAGTGGCTAGAATCTCGAAACTATTGAGACGACAAATGTGGTGTTCTTAATTTCGTTGTTTATTAAAATGATTGCGTACATATTCAGTTTGTTTAATAAATATGTTTAAGCTCACAAAATCTGTTGCGATGTCGAACAGCCTTCAACCTGCAACATAAATCTTCAGATTTAAATGAATCTTTAACAATACAAACCTCTTGATAGGCTTCTCAAATGTTTTATTTGATTCGGTATCAACAAATACTCCCATGATGCACTTCATTTTTTGTATAATTCATTGTTAGATATATAGGCAGTTTCATAACCTGTAATAGCAACAACGGGAACTGGTATATCCAATGTTTCATGTTATATTTTGGTAATACTTTGCTGAAATATCTGATGGATATCAACAATTCTTACCAATTATTCCTGGGCTGATGCTGGAAGCTGTGCAATTTGAGTTGCAGAAATCTGTTGTACAACAGTGAGAGCAGCCGGGCACATTCCTCCAATCTCTGTCAAGCTCAGCAACGGCTCGTTTTCTTGTACTACTGCAGAGCTAGAACAAAACAAAGGGAATGATAATGGCTGTGCCTGATTCAGTTTTAGTTGCAGAAAGGTGCAGACGTGTAAACAGACCGACACAATCCTTTCTTTCTTGTCCGGTTCTTTAATTGTGGTATGTATCAGAACCAAACCAAACTTTAAGGAAACATATTTATCAATATCAATATAGTCTGGGCCCAATTTCCCAAATAGTCTTATGTTTCTTATAACAGGGTTTAGCTAATCTTACTATTATTCTTTTCCTAGGATTTTTTGTAATATTTTCATTTCTAGAGATTGTAGGCTTAAAAGAAAAAAAAAAGATGTTTATTGTAATCTTGTATAAACAAATTTTCATTATCGAAATCAAATTTGAGTAAGTAGTTTGGCTAAGTGAAATAAGCTACTGAAGCCTGTTTAGATTAAGAAGCACATTTCTCTACATTCTCTGTCTAGCTGTGCGTTTAATTGTGTCACTGCATTGCCCAAACAATGATTCAGAAATGAAACTTCCCGAGCACGCACAGTTTGAGCTAGGACCATACTTATAGATAGATAGTTTATTTTGAATACACGTTTATTAAGCCACATGAAAAAAACAAAATACACAAATTAACCTTAACAAATGACATTTCAAGTACAGCATAAGGACCTTTTTTAGATACGAGCTATTCGAATGTTTTTATGCAAAAGTATTACAGATAAAGACTGACTTGATTAAAGACAACGTGAACTTCGAAAGGTGAACGTTCACATCATAGAAAAGGTGTTAATATACGTACACATAGATTACCTGCCCACATAGTGCAACATAACAATCAAAGTCAAGTGAACATTTACACATTTCTCATTACACATTTCACAGACAGTTAAAAGTATCAACCATTCAAAACATACAAAACAATAAATGGATCTTCCAATATAGCATTCATTTGTGTCTTTGATCTAAACTGGTAACCTTTTTTGCGTAAGTTATTACATCAATTGCATATCAGACAAAAACAATGTGTCACGGACAACGGAAAGGTAGATATTAATGCTGTAAAATTAGATAACTGCATATTATTGCACTGTTTTGAATGAAGACAACTAAGTGTTAATTCACACTCAGACACAAGTTGAGTGGTGAAATAGTATACATATGTGTATGCGAAATGCTACAGAAACAAGCTCAGTAGCAAAAAAATGAACATAAACCCGGTTTAATGTTTAAGCTTTTTGATACTGTGCTTGTTTTGTATCTTTTTGCATACATATTATTGGCACGGGGTAAACGCCAAAGACATATAATATAAAATCACAAAGAACAACACAAAACTCCACAAACAGCACACTGCATACATACTATATATATAATACTACGTATGTTTATCAAAGATTGTTAGGTCCCTCATTGGAACGGTCATATTGTCAAAACGTGAGATATGGCATTCACCTGAATGTAGACAATACAATATGTTATTTCACACGGGATGCCATGCGATATTTATGTTACGATACCGTACTCAATTACACCATCAGTAAGTCCTTTCACTAATTCACAACTTTCAGGTTTAATCAATTTATTCTGTAAATACTTCGTTTGGAAAGGTTGCAAACATCTGAAGTTACAGAATTACAACATATTTCAATAAGTGTTTTCCACCTCACACGCGGGAAACCAAAATGTATATTTTTAGATGCGCATGCTATGACAGTATCATGCCAAATGGTCAAAACCGTACTGTCACTGTGTTGAAGTATAAAATTGTCAATAATCGATATATGTGAATTTAACATGGGCATGTCTATTGAGATATACTTATTAAGCATGTTATATTCTGGAAGATCTTGGGTATATTATACACACCTGAGCGTCGGTGCATCCCTTGATGTAGTGTCTGTCATTTTCGCCCCATTTATACTCTTCAACCATGCATGCCTGGAAAATATCGTTACTTTCTTCTTTTACGAACCTGAACGTTGCACACCATTCGTTTGTGCAACGGACAAAATAGTTGTTTATTACGTACAATTACTTTTTAATCGATTTGACCGATTTTTCAGTAATATACTAAACGTTGCCTTTCAACATAGTTATCATGTTTAAATCTTACTTACTAATTCAAAGACTCAATCGTTAAAATCTTAATAACTCAAATACTCCATCGTTTCCCTCTAGGAGTTTTAATGCAGTTTGCAAGGGTTAAATTACCTCAGTCATGGAACACAGCTGCAGTTTCACATCCTTCGCCTGCCCCGATGTGGCGACATTCGAAACAGAACGGACCTCTCTGAGAAATCCCAACCAGACCTGTAATCAATCAAAACACTTAACGAACAAAACGTATAGATGGTATTCCAGTGAACATGAAACAGACACGATCTCATTATCTACTTGGGTGATGACAGTAAGAGCAGATCCAACAAGATTGGTCCAACACACCTGTTTTGGGTAAAACATATGTTTTGTTTTGTTTTTATTTAAAAAACAACAACAGACAACGTATGCAAGGTTATATATACAATATCAAATAATAGTGTTGGACTGGAAGATGGTTCATAACTTATGAAAGCTTATTTTCCAAGATATGTTTTAAAGGAGAATGATTTTGCTTTTTTATTCTTATACTGTTAGCAGCTAGTTAAATCTCTACAATCTTGTTCAGCATTCCCTGCAACATCTGGAACAGTCTTATGCGTATTTTCAAATGTTATCGTCCAATTACGTGTAAGATATACCCTTAAGACGAAGAACGAGAATATTTGCCCAAATATTAAACACCAATTGAAAAGCAAAGAAGGCAGTACATTTGACATGAATTAATACTTATAATATTATTTAATCTAAATTTCTTAAAAATCAACTACGCAAAATAATAATATCACCTTCTCGCCGGAACCGTCATTATCAGAAATAAGACTTGTGGTAAATAGACGTAAGTGGAAATGTGGAATCAACACCTACTATTATCACTACACCCGTGGAAGTTGCAGTAACTTCCATCGCAACATTCAAAGCATCCGGATGAACCATGACTCCGGCAATTCTGCAAGGGAGAAAATATGTATCCTGATTGAATTAGTCGATAAAGGCCATTATTCATCAATTTGGTTTAAAAACACATTCAACATGTTAAAAATATGTGTGTTTGGGGAAGGGGGTGTTGGGGGAAGGGGGTGTTGGGGGAGAAGTTTTGCAATTGTCCGCCTTAACCAACATTGCTTCGATGATTATTTGCAGTGGTTTCCATCCTAAATGAAAACTACAGCTACAAGCTAAGCAGTCGAAAATAGTATAAACTCTGTGATTATTGAACGAGATTACTTCAAAAGCATTCAATCATCAAACGGTTAAAACCATTGTCATTAATTTTGCTTGCGCAGGAATAGTAAGCTTTTTGCCGATGTTAAAAGAAAAGAATCTAGAACAAGATCTCGAACGTAAGAGATCGTGTTACATAACATAAATACTGTAACGAATGTTTCAATTCAAATGTTTTATATATGAAATTTTATGCAAACATAAAATTATTTATGGAATTGTTACATTAATTTAGTGGTATTATACCATGTCAGCATCCTGCATAAATTATTGCCTCAGCCAATCATCTTTGAGTTTTATCTCATGTGGCTCTGAACAGCCAATCGCGATACGTTGTAGCCATTACTCATATAATTTTAGCGTGGGCGAAAGCATCGGCATTTTATTTTAGTTTTCATATAATACACCACCACCATCCCCACCACCTTCTGTTTAAATATCTGTCAGTTTTACAAGGTCGAGAAATGAGCTTATCTAACTGTTTTTCATGTCACACTTAGTTGTGAACACATCGTTTAACCCCATGTTTTTCTTCATATTTTCTTACCATATGTATTGTTAGTTATTTGTTTCCCTTCACCAATTTTGTCAGGGACATGCTATTGACACTTATGTTTTATTTTACGATATTTTGTAAAAACACTTTTATGCAATTAACAAATGCCCTATTTTCTTGGCGGTTTTTCCACCCAGATATGTATTTCGGGAAATGTTATTATACACATGCTATTGACACTTATGTTTTATTTTACGATATTTCGTAAAAACACTTTTATGGCATTAATAAATGCCCTATTTTCATTCAAAGCTTGTGTTACGTTTTCCCTTCATCCATACGAGTTCGACCCGGCCTGTCACTTAGTACCTTGACGTTGAGCAATACATAAATGCAGTAACGTGAAAGCTCAACCTTACGCCCGATAAACGTTTAAAACATAACAATCTCAAAAAGACCTTGCATATTATTGATTTTGCATAACGTAACTATTAATGGGTATTTATGAATACAATTACCAGTTTACTGGTGCAGCCTGACTTTTAGCGAACGGTGTTGAGACTCTTGGAGGAGCTCTGGACGTAGCATACCTGAAGATTAAATTGTATAGTTTGTGGCTCGAACATGTCGGGACAAGCGAGATAATATCGGGCGAACGATCATTTCAACCGAGCAAAAATGTCTGATACTAATGCTATACGGTTCATGCTTTTCTTTCGTTCAGTTTAAACTCATTCACAACAAATTTCAAAAACGTTATTATAACTGTATGTTAATCTCTTTCGATGACAAAATTTTACGCAAAACACATTACATGACCTCATTTCATACTGTCGCGATACTCGTGATGTGTCATGTCTTATAACAAAATAAACGCGTATACTAGCATATAACATGAACGCATATATGACCATGATAATTAAGGTGCTTGATATAATTAAACAACACATACGGGCACAATAATAAAATATGAACTCATGCAACAAAGGACACGTGTATCATAAATCAAACCACTCACCTCGTTTTCCCTACATGTTGTCACCTGGTCACAATACTTGAGATGTGTCATATCCTCACAATTGAAGCAGTGAACATCCTTACCTAAATGTAATAGGTACAATATTTGGAGACAATTGCATAATACATTTTATGTAAACAAGGACTACTCGGTTGTTTGTAAGGATTGCCACAATTAGTACAGTCTAGTTGAATTATTTCAGATTATTATACCTCACTCCTTTCATTCCTTTATACAATTTACTTATACAAATTTTCAATGTGACCCTTATTATCATCCGATTGTAGACTGTTACCATCCCGACGTCACAGATACGATGCGATACGGGGATTACCTTCTACCATTTCCTCTGTACCGTGTAGACGCTTTGTTTATAATTATTGTATCAGACGACAATGGCAAGGTGTGCAACAATTCCTTAAAATAAAGCAAGTTTTCTTCGCTTTAATAACGCGAATATAGTGCCCTTCCTTGTGAACTCGAGGCAACACTGTCGACTGATGCTTTATAAATTTTAAATATCAAGTATTCATACTAAGCATTTTAATTATCTATCTATTTATTTGGACGAATTCATAGATTTATCAATTTAGAGTTTGCCCTACATTTTCAGCCATTCAATAGCGCTAGACTATTAAAGTGTTTAGTTTCTTATTTGTAAAGCGTCATTAACAATTGCTTAAGACGAAACATCATGTTTAAGTAAATTGCTATATAACTAAGCATACGTTTACAACCACGCCTACTTTTGCAAATGCAATGACACAATTTTAGTGTCAGCGGTGATTTAAATGACGCCACAACATCCTGCAGTTGTTGACAGGTTTTTTTGACAGTTGCGCCTGAATTTTAAAGCAGATAAAATTTGGGAGGTAATAACACTGAAAAATTACTTAAATAAACTCTTACCTATAAATACTCGTATAGTCAGGCTTTTGCAGGTTATGACTATTATAACTATACCAGACTATTATTAAATGTAGCCTGAGGAAAGAACCTTGTTATCAAAAACTTCATTATTACATCTCATTACTCGAAAAGTGAATGTTCTAACACTCCGGAACCATGCTAATTGGTGTGAGGTGCTAGGTCTCACTGGTGGTGGTCAGTTAATTTATTTGATACATCTTTGTGAGTTATGTGGATTTTTAGGATGATCGGCAGTTGATATGTGTGCCTAAGTAAGACCACTGTCATTTGACGTCATAAATCAATAAATACTGTTCTTGTATTGAAATGTGAATTAACTGATACATAGAGTTTAGTTGTTTGTTTCAGTGTAAGATTGCAAGATATTTTACCGAGTGAGCATCAAATGATATATTTTACGAGTGGCTTAGCCACGATTTTCAATTTTTGAGTTAGCGAGGTGAAATAAATTGCCAACTTAATATACACTGAAACCTCATATCGTATTTGAACGTAACTTAATTTCTGAGACTTCCTCATGAAATTGTGTACCGGGCCTAAGTGACCTGACTTTAAATTTTGACATAGTGCGGAGAAAATTCAGTTTGATTGCAAAAGCACATCTCTAACAACCCTCACAAAACATATAATAACCTGCAGCTTGTTAGTCAGTGAATGCCTGAAAGCTAAACCATGTCATGTGACGTCAGCATTCAAATTCGATACATTCACATTCATATATAGCTTGTGTTTGAAATAGGAATGTAAATGGGAGAGACATAAAATATGTCGTTGTGCGCCGATTGTTCAGATCTTTGTTCAAGATAAC
The DNA here is from genome assembly GCF_026914265.1 of Mya arenaria. Taxonomy (NCBI): domain Eukaryota; kingdom Metazoa; phylum Mollusca; class Bivalvia; order Myida; family Myidae; genus Mya; species Mya arenaria. The sequence continues at coordinate 20,156,485 of NC_069137.1, forward strand.
TACGTTGTCAACACCATCTTTGTTAACTTGCAAATCGTTACAGCTCTGTTATAAATACACTAGTGATCTGCAGTATTTTTACCAAGAATAAAGATATTGTATTAAATGTTCTTGTTTTAAACGAATATATGATCAAATCATAACCTATTTCATCATTCAAGGATTACAACGATTCTGTTCACAACGTTGTAAATCTTAAACAAATTCTGAGAATCGACCCATTTGTCGTCAATATTGATTTAAATATCTCCTTTTAAAATCAAGATGTTCATACCTGAAGCTTGGTAGTTGATTTGAGACCCCAGATGAGACCCTTGTCCTGGGGTGAGCGTACTGTTCGTGCCATCGGTCAGGTAACATCCTGATCGAAGAAATAGAAATTAAAACCTGTGTGCATATATTACCTAACACTCGCGGTTCTTACATTCTGAAAACAATACTAAACTAGGTACCAGTCGCGTTTTCATTCTAATATCGCCATATACACTTCAATTTACCAATAATTAGAGGATAACTGTTTGTTTTTGGTGTAACCAGGCATGACTGGCTGAAACATAAACCGCAAAACAAACGAATTTAAATCTTCTTAATTAACTTCGGTCTGTGAATTAACTATTACATTTTATGAACAATTGCAAAGTGGTTCACAGTTTTGCTACTTAACATAGTGGCATTAACAACCTTTTGTCTTGTACTTACCAATATCTGTAAGTGTCATCTGCAGAGGCATTCCATAAGCATAGCTATTGTCGGATTCGTATAGTACCGCCCCGAACCTTTGCTGCCTAGATTGATGGATACGGTGAATTGATGCCCCAGTGATTGGGATATAGAGAACACTGTAGTCCTGCAGAGGGGATGCGACCTGGATAGCTTTCGTGTTGTTAATGCCAATTTTGTTGCCGTCAAGGTAAAGTTCACTCATGTCAGCTGTCTTTATTGTGACAGTAATGATGTTAGCACTAGTATAGCTTTGGAGGGTAAATTCATACTCGGACTTAAACTGTGACATGGCTTGCGCAGTCATCATAAAAATGTTAGTTGAGTAAATCATCACATAAATGGGTTTATCAGCTAACAGCAGTGTTGGCTCTGCCATGAAACGGCGCTCAAATGGCTCGAGTCTTTTCAGGAAGTATGAGTCATGAGTTGTTGAATTGTACATCTAACAATCTTCGATTTGCTCTTGAACAGCACCCCTGCTGATCCTGAACTGATATCTGAGTTTGGCACGCTACGCTCCGACGTTCTGGTAGTTTCTCGTCCGGCATCCATCACTGTTGTGATCATTAAAGTAAAATGAGTTGAACATAAAAATGCATTAAAAACAAAACCAAAACAATTAAGTGTAAACCTAAAGTGTGCCCCATTAACATAATGAGGAGAAGAACGTGCTATATGGGACTACCTTGACTGAGTTCAATGGCTTTTGATTTTAGACAAAACATGTCTTTGACCTGTTAATATGCATACACATGTTAACATGGAAACATTCCTGACATCAGAGTCCGATCTGTTTGGTATAGGACCACCAGCTGCTGCTAGAACCAGCTATTTTAAGTTTATCTCCCGTCCAAATAAAGGATTTAAGTCATAATTGAAAACACTCTTAAGTTTGTAGGAGCATCACATTTGAGAAAAGGCGACTTTGATTGCATTTCCGCAGCGTCTCATTCAAGTTTAAGGTTCAATGCATTTTAATTTGCCTAAATTTACAGCAATATTAGGTATATTTGACACTAAGATTATTGTTATTCAAAAATGTTTTTTATTGGAAAAGGGCCCGTTGCGAAGAAAATCAAGATCGAACATGTTTTCCCGATTATCCATATCAAATATTTCACATTGCCAAATACATTTGAAAGCATATCTTTCTATTAAACACCCTTGTTAACATTTGGGGCTGTTGTGCAACCTTATTTACAATAAGGTTTGCTGTGCACCCCTATGTTTAATTCCTTATGCATATTCAAGAACAAATCGGGATCAAATATAAATGTATATGCATTATTATACATTATTGCATAAAATTCGTGTATTAGGTCTGTTATCGTGGTGTGTTAAAACATGCATTGTTCAGTAAATTCACGTGCCGTTAACGACCGGCTTTTTGTTTTACAAAAGCGCTTTCAGGGCTCGCATCGTAACAATGGCAGCTGAGCGACCTGGTTTCTGACCGAAAGTGGGTCAACGATGCACAAAAACAAATTTCAGCATATATAGCTGTACACAAATATCAACAAATTAAATATACCGCATCTAACTTACATATTGTCTTCTGAGTTGTCTTTTTCTGGCAAGCTGATGTGTGTTTTCTAGATGGTACTTTCTGCAGTTATGTTGACTATTTGTTTGCTTTAAAAGCACTAAATTAAGTCTAAAACATTCAACTCCTCCGGACTTATTTCTGTCGATTTTATACAGCACAAACGACTTACATGGACATGAGTCCATTTAGCGTATGCAATGAACAAAGAAATTTCAATATTTTATCTCTGATGCTGAAGATGCTGTACATTTTATCAAGAGCATGCCATCAATTTTTTCAGGCTTAAATTAGTTGTCAAAACAAATAAAAGTTAAATTATGACTCTATCGGTAAATAACCGATTACCCAATGTGCAAATAATCGCAGTAATCCTGTCAATTTCCAAAAAACACACACTTTCAAACGAATGCAAAAAATGGCATCGAAACAAAAATGCAACTGCCGAGTTATGTTGCGGCCCTTATCGAGCTTATTGTAAAACTTTTTCAATGACATCACTCAGGACGTCACACAAGCACCTGTTCTGGAGGTTATTTTGAACTAACTCTTTTTGCATTTTCGTGACATTTAGCAGCTTTTTTAAACACAAACGTTACTTATGGTGTGTATTTTATGCAAACATAGCGATAACTACAAATGCCCTTAAAATAGTTTACAACCCTCGTGCGACGCACTCGGGATGCAAACCATTTTGCGGGCTTTTGCAGATGGTAACGACCTCAAAACATTGTATTAACCCTAAAATAAAATTAATACAAATGTAATTGTAAGTGAAAAAGAGCAGCTTTTATGGAAGTTCATTCCTTATCTTCAATTCCAATATTTATATGAACAACTACAAAAACAAGCCTAGTAGCCAAAAGCTCTAGTCTCATGATATTTTTAATCGTAATGAAAAGTCGGTAAAATCAAATGTTGATTAAAACCTGTCGGATGATTATGTATTGACCGTTAAATAATACAATATAACGGTTATATATTTCCCGATATTTTACACGGATTACAGTTCATCTTGACCATAATGTACTAATCTACCAACAAAAAAGAAGTAAATAACTAAACTGAACAGAAAACCTGCTTTTAATTTACCATTTTACATTCATTACTGTCAGGTGTTTATATTGACTGTAATTCAGGACTGACAGCTGCAAATGCGCGGTCTTAGATTTCCCCCAAATTGTGTCAACAATGAACAGTCGACAAGAGTTTATTGTTTCTAAACAGTGAGTATGCTTTCATTCAATTAGTTTTAGAAGAAGGTTAATGCATTCCGGTTCCTAAATGTTGATTTATAAACTGTAATAATAAGTGCTATAAAAATACAAAAAACGGTCTTACAAATCACGTGACACTCGTCCTGGCTTCTGATTGGCCAAACCGATATAAACAACAGAGTCTGTAAAAAATACATTTATTAGTGTCTGTGTGTTTCACATACCTTCGAACAAAGGCATTCGGTTATGAAATATTTATTTCCATTCAAATGTTATGAACATTTGCAAGAATGCATTGAACCCCTCCCTATTAATAAAAGTATTAGCCAGTCATCACTTTAATTCTTACAAATAAAATAATAATCAGTTCAATAACAAATATTTCATTTTCATCTTCACGAAAGGTCTTTTATATTTTAAGATATAATAATAAGGATATTTAGACATTGCATTTGCAAAAAAACAAACGTGTGCATAAAAAATATTTAAACAAATAACTTTAAACTTTTAACTTAATTTATAAATTTTTTGAAGAATATCGGTAATGCAAATCAACAATTATTTTATTTTATTTATATTAACAGTTTGGAAATTAATACTAAGGGAAAGGTAACGAACAAACATTGATTCAAATAATAGAAAAGAAGAAAAATTCCCCCAATTGATACGCGTTTTACGATAAATAATGCAAATTTTCTTACTAAAACCACAACTGCATTCGTTGTTGTCATCTTGATCGTTATGCGATCCACTAATGACTGACCCTAAACTTGGTGAAATAGGTTATATAGCTGAAATGAGAACAGGTCAATGTTCTATAAAAGCATTATCAGTGTTTCATGTGACCAAGACATAGGACACAAACCGTGTGTAAAGGTCACTGTAATCACAATGGAAGAACATGCAAACATCTGTACGTATAGCCTATATATTAATTATCAGGCCATGTATAGTCACAATGTCGTTCATTTACCTACTGATAGCCTCCATGTTGTCTATAAGCCTACGTAACGCTCGATGTGGTTTATTATCCTACACTTAGTTTTACATTGAATATGTACAAGCCTTTGTTTAATCTTGTATTGTTTTTTTAAGCCAACATGAAACCCTATCAAGTTTAAAAGCCTACATATAACTCTTTATTGTTTATAAGCCTGTGTATTTTCCTACATTGTTTATAAGAGTAAGTAAAACCAGTTTATTTTTATATGCCTACGTATAACCGTATACTGTTTAATGCGACGTAATATCCACGTTGTTTGTTAACCTCAGTGTATATCATGACTAAAAATTGCAACCAGTAAGCATATAAAAAACCTTTTTAGTCGTAAGTAACATCCTTATTGTGATTGTTTTAATTGTCTATATGTGTATTTTACTCTTAGGCATGCCATGGGGAATTTTGCTTTAAAAAGATATAGCTGCTTAAAGAGAAGGTGTTTTATGCTCATTTCTTTCAAATTAAACTCGGTATTCTTCAAAAGACCTGTTGTTTTCGACATTTATTCATCCTTCTTGGAATATTAAAACAAAATCATTAATTGGGGTAAATCTAATCTGGGAGTAAGAGAACATCTTTTAGTAATTGTTAGTTTCTGGTAATGAAAATACATCTTTTTCGGAATTGCTAGAAACTCAGATTGTCTGTATGTATTGATCATTGTATATCGTTTCATTGAAAACTGACACCATTACCCTCCATTGAGGTGCCTGATAGAGAACATCCCCTCCGAATAACCGGACACCGAGGTGGTATGTTTGCATTGCTCCCCGTTTATCTTTTCAGTGGTAGCCTTGCTCGGTTAAGGTGCCTGATGGAGAATGTATTCCCACAATTGCAAAAAATGGCCTTTGTACATTTCTACTCAGATGTATTTTCAGTGGATGCTGAGGTAACCACCATTGGTTCATTTTTCTGGTGGAGATCATTCTCTCTGAGTTGGAAACTGAGGTGACTTCTGTACATTTCACTCTGAGGCCACTGCCTACAGTTCATACTCTTACGCAGTGGTGAAAAGTTGGCTCAGTGAGAGAGCAATATTTGATAGTCATTTAGAGAACTGAATTTCTACCTTCTGTACCCTGTGCGTGGGTGTGTTTATGCGTCTGCTGGATAATATTATCCCAGAGGTCCCGGAAAACCGAGATGGTCGGAGATACGGGGAGAACATGTTAGTATCATCACGCAAATAATCACAGTGTCATCAATTAGGAAAGGAAGCACATGCCAATAAAGCAGTAATAAGCTATTGTTAACCCACATAACAAATCTAAAGACGGTCATCAATATTTTAAATTCAATGGCAACATTTTCAGTTGTCTTTAATCTTAAAGCAAATTACTATTGTTTACTTATTCAAATCACTTGTCAGACCAAAATATATTATGACAAAACATTCTAACCAAAAATTGTCTTTATATAATTTAGTAAACCTAACGATTAACGCTTTTTATATTCCATATATATAAACTGTAATTTTAAGTTATGATATGAAAATGATTATATTTAATATATTCTTTTTAAACTAAAACAATACGCTTAAATGGAACAATGAGTAATGCAATTTCTAAACTATCTTACTCATTTATAAGTATGGATGGTAATCCTTGCTGGGTTGGTGAAAACTCGTGCTGGCTGGTTGAGAAACCTTGACGGCTGGTTGAAAACCTAGGTCGACCGGTAAATTACCCTTGTAACCTGGTTGAGAACCCTTGTAACCTGGTTGATAACCCTTGTGGGTTTATTGATACCAATTGTTGACTTCTTGAAAACCCTTGTTGGCTTGATGATAACAATTGTGGGCTAGTCAACAACCCGTGTTGGCTGGTTGATATCCCTTGTTGTCTGGTTGATAACAATTGTGGGTTTATTGATAACCTCTGTTGGCTGGTTGATAACCCTTGTTGACCAGTTGATAACCCTTGTTTGCTTGTTGATAATCCTTGTTGACGGGTTGATAACCCTTGTTGGCTTGTTGATAACCCTTGTTGGCTTGTTGATAACCCCTGTTGGCTGGTTGATAACTCTTGTTGGCTAGTTGATAAATCATGTTGGCCAGTTGATAACACTTGTTGGGTTTTTGAAAAGTCTTGTTGGCTGGTTGAAAACCCTTGTTGGCTGGTTGATAAACCATGTGTGCTTGTTGATAACCCTTCTTGGCTCGTTGATTAATCTTCTTGGTGTGTTGATAACCCTTGTAGGCTGGTTAATAACCCAGGGCTGGTTGATAATCCTTGTTGTCTTGTTGTTAACTCTTGTTGGCTTTTTGATAACCCTTCTCGGCTGGCTGATAACCCTTGTTGGCTAGTTGATAACTCCTGCAGAATGGTTGATTATCCTTGTAGGCTGGCTAATGACACTACATTGCTTGCTGATAATCCTTGTTGGCTATTTGATAACTCCTGCTGAATGGTTGATAATCCTTTTTGGCTGGCAGATAACCCTTGGCGGATGGTTGATAACCCTTGTTGACTGGTTGATAACCCTTGTTGGCTAGTTGATAACCCTTGTAGACTAGTTGATAGTCCTTGTTGGCTGGTCGATAAACCTTGTTGGCTAGTTGATACCCCATGTTGGCTGGTTGATATCCCTTGTTGGCTAGTTGATAACCCTTTTTGGCTGATTGATAATCGGTTTTGACTGGTTGATAACCCCTGATGGCTAGTTGATAAACCTTGTTGTCTAGTTGATAATCCTTGTTTGCTGGTTGATAAACCCTGTTGGCTTATTGATAAACCTTGTTGACAAGTTGATAACCCTTGTTGTCTAGTCGATAACCCCTTTTGACTGGTTGATAACCCCTGTTGCCTGGTTGATAACTCTTGTTCGTTGGTTGATAACCCTTGTTGGCTGTTTGATAATCCTTGTTGGCTGGTTGATAACCCCTGTTGGGTAGTTGATCACCCCTGGTGGCTTGTTGATAAGTGTTGGCTAGTTGAATACCCTTGTTGGCTAATTGATAACCCTTGTTGGCTAGTTGATAACACTTGTTGGCTTGTTGATAACCCTTGTTGGCCAGTTGATATCCCCCTTTTTGCTGGTTGATAACCCTTTTTGGCTTGTTGATAACCCTTGTTGGCTAGTTGATAACCCTTGTTGGCTAGTTGATAACCCCTGTTGGCTTGTTGATTACCCTTGTTGGCTGGTTGATAACCTTGTTGGCCAGATGCTAACCCCTGTTGGCTTGTTAATAACCCCAGTTGGCTGATTGACAACGCGTGTTGGCTGGTTGATAACCCTTGTTGGCTTGTTGATAACGCGTGTTGGCTGGTTGATAATGATTGTTATCTTGTTGATAATCACTGTTGGCTGGTTGATAATGCTTGTTTGCTGGTTGATAACCCTTGTAGGATTATTGATATTCCTTGTTGGCTCGCTGATAACATTTGTTGGCTGGTTGATAACCCTTGTAGGCTTGTTGATAATGATTGTTGGCTAGGTGTTAACCCTTGTAAACTGGTTGATTACCCTTGTAGGCTGGTTGATAATGATTGTTGGCTGGATGATAACTCTTGTTGGCTGGTTGATAACCCTTGTAGGCTGGTTGATAATGATTGTTGACTAGGTGATAACCCTTGTAGGCTGGTTGATAACCCTTGTATGCTGGTTGATAATGATTGTTGGCTGGTTGATAACACTTGTAGGCTGGTTGATAACACTTGTTAGCTGGTTGATAACCCTTGTTGGCTTGGTGATAACCCTTTAAGACTGGTTGATATTGACTGCTGGCTAGGTGATAACTCTTGTAGGCTGGTTGATAACCCTTTTAGGCTGGTTGTAAATGATTGTTGGCTAGATGTAAACCTTTGAAGGCTTGTTGATAACCCTTGTTGGCTGGTCGATAACCCTTGCTGGCTGGTTGATAACCATTGTTGGCTGGTTGATAACATTTTTTGGCTAGGTGATAGCCCTTGTTGGTTAATTGATACCTCTTGTTGGCTGGTGGAAAACTCTTGTCGGCTGGTTGATAACCCTTCTCGGCTATTTGATATCCTTTGTTGGTTAGTTGGTAATCCTTGTTGGCTTGTTGATAAGCAATGGTCTGTCACTGATGATGTGTCACTGAAATTAGAGAGGTGGTTGTCATAATGTTTATCATGGAATAACATAGATTGATGATGCAGTTAATAGGTATATTTTAATGACTAAACTGAATTGTAGAAAATATATCATTTGAACGTACATTGTATAACAAATGAAAAACGCAAATTCGATGAATAATATAGTCTGTATCAGAGATAGATTACAATTTCTTATTTCTTTTTTAATACAACCACTTCTTAATATTATTGATTTCGAAAAGCAATAATTGTAAATGCGTTTAAAAAAAACAACACATCATTCAACACATTTTATTTATACTTCATGCAATGGTCGTGTTTTTTAATTTATATTTTCCCGCTGGAGCAAATTTTGTTTTACGGCAGTCCCTTTCGGTTGCCGCCTTGAGAAAGGAAAACAACTGTGACATTACCGCTCTGTCAAGGTAACTCTTGTTCGCGGAAGCAGTAAGTCTACTAAAAATAGTTTCCTACTTTATGGAAATAGTTGTTGCAATTGAATTTAATTTTAGATGAAACGCCATTACCATCAACGAAATATTTTTTAACATTATTATACAGAAGCACAAAACAAGTATTTAATTAAAAGTAATTCACTGTTGCTCTGGATTTAACAGTATTTTTTCGAGGCGAATTCATGCTGTGCAGCCGAAGGGTATTTGAATATTGAGATAGCGAATTAGTTTTAACTATATTAGTTGAATGTTACGTTTCAGTAATGTGTATGGCTTGCTAAAACCCCAGAGGAAATGTCGAGAGTGTACCCGAAGATGCTGTTGAGAATGATGGAGCGCGGACATCGGCATTTTCTCGACAAGATGTCGGAAATCGTCTTGGCATGGTTGGTTTTTAATCTGCTATAATTGTTCAAATTTTTAAGGCCGATGATCTGAGTTATTTGATTCGTCGGGACTCCTTTATCGTTTGTGCAAGCTTCTTCTGGGCATTGTAATAGTTTTAAAACGAAAACTGAATTGATGAACTGATAAAGGTAAACAGCGAAAGGAAATAAGTCAAATTCAAAATGCGGTAAGAATTTGTAGGTAGAAATGACTTACAACTCTGTTACCAACACATTTCGCCAAGTACATATTCAAATGATACTTACAAAGCGGGTCAACCGTATGTTTCATGAAATAGTTCATACATGAAATGGTAAGCTTGTAGTAGTTAGAGTCACTCGATAACGAATTGTTTGTTTGATTTAAAATACAATGTAGTGCATTTTTTATATTGACAATTTTATTTGTTTGTGTCTATTATTGCACTACAGATGACAACACACATGTATTCTCTTCTTGTTACATACATGTACTTGTTCAAGTCAATGGCAAATCTTTAAAAATATTGAAAAAGGAATCCCGAGTAGTCTGCAGTGAAATGATAAAATATTATTGTTCCACTCCTGCCAGAGTGAAATGACCATGTTATTATTAACCAATATTTTTTCATTATTTCATCGATATTCATGAAATAAAAGCTCAAACCAAAAATTCACTGCTTCTATCTTTAATTAGGTTAATTTGAACAGTTGGAATATATTTCTAAAAAAAAGATGGAAAACAAGATTGCAAGAACCTTGTAGTAGAAACGTCCGTTCTGCGTTGTTTTCCAGTGAGCTTGCTCCACCTTACAAAAAAACAATGACATGGTATACTTGTTTCGCTACATACTCATGATTATAGGTCAAAGTTGGTTTCTTGATATGTCATTTAAACTCTTATTTGTATTATAAACTCAAGTTGTAATTATCAATTAATTATACCGGGCATACAACGTAGGACAATTGTCTGTTTGTGCTAGTATCACCTTTCAGATTTCTTAATTCATTGCAAAAGTGAAAACAACGCGAGCATTGTGTGTGTCTACTTCTTGGTCTGCAATTTCGTATCTCAATATCATACTGCACAAACGCCGTAAAAACTTAAATTAACTGTTGTTGTTTTTATTATCATATAAAAACTTAACAATTCATAAATAATGTATCATTTATTATAGCCATTACCATAATTTTTCTCCTCTTTAAGCTGTCTTACCAATTTTCCAGCCTGAAATAACAAAGAAACGAAATTAAATTTGTGATAGCTACAAGTATGTTACATGTTTTTATTAAGAACCTTTCACAGTATAATTCATAGCAACAGTTACATGTTGTAATGGCTACATTTCTAGCAGTCCGATGGGCGAATTTACAATTGTTTTCAGTTAAATAGGTATATTATTAGTATAGTATAGAAAAAATGTTCACAGTAGAGCTGCTTCATTACAGTTAAATCACCCGTAAACATCATGACTGAGCTCATAAACTTCTTGAGTTAAATCGATCGTAAATAATATTCGGCTTGGAATACCCTAACACACATTGTCTTAGTTTGTTCTCAACCTTCATTTTGCATTAAAGGAATTGTTATCGTGAAACACACATACATTATAAATACTTATCATCTCAGGTTCTTAACAATGTTTTGTTTAGAATATATATATATATATATATATATATATATATATATATATATATATATATATATATATATATATATATATATATATATATATATATATATATATTGGAGTACAAAGGAGAATGAGAACAACCGAACAATCACTTTTTTTCTATTCGCATATCAAATATCATTATTATTAAGAGCAAAATTTAAAACAACTTCTTTTTTAAATAACACACGAGTGATTTAGTGAGATTGTATGTTTCCAAATATAAAGCATGACTGAAATGAAATCATTGATACTGGAGTGTTTGCTAGCATCGAACTACCTTTAACAAATAGCAACAGCTCATTTTCTTGATGAGGATTTAATCCAGCCTTGATAAATAATAAAACCCGCCTGCCTGAATCACCAACTGTCTTAAGTGCCATATAGTAAGAAGGCTTCATTTAGGTATGATTTTGGAAATTTGTCATATTGACCCGCCAATTCGGACCCCAGCAGGTTTTTTGCAGAAAAAAAAACACGGGGGGTTTCACCATCAAGCAGGGTTTTAATAATACAATAATTAAGTTATATTAGCACAAACAAATCTTATATCAAAAGGAACATTATACTTCGACACCGGAAGTGAAATGATGCGACACCAAAAAACCCAGCTTTTCAGTACTGTATTGTTTCACCTGCGGGATAAAATTCCCAGATTTTACCGATAATGCATAATCCATAAAACGCCCATTTCTGAGCTATTAAAGTAGTGTTATGATGTTAATGTCACTTGGTTAAGGATTTTTAAATGCATGGCTTTCATTAAAAAAACAACAACATAAATTTCATGTTTTTTACGGGAAAAAATACCCAGCAAAAAACAGTTTGGACAATTTTTGATATACAGCGAGGCGATTATTGCCCTTCATTTAAAGCAAGGCCAGATGTTTTTACATATGTATCTTATTTTGCTTAATAAAACACCAACGTTTAATATGTAAATGATATTATTGATGGAAATTTGACTCATTTCGAAAGTTATGAAATAGTGCAACGTAATTTTTGTGTTTTTTAATAATCTTAGTAATTTAACCCACTGTAAAAAATACTGCTTAAAGAAAATTATGAGTAACGTTAATGAGTTGTAACGTTAACATGTCAATATTGCATACAATTGTTTAATTATTTGTACCCGAATATGACTTTAAACCGGTTTTACACAAACATACAATTACAATAATCAATACCTATCATGTATTGTTTATTGCTGGAAAATCACGAATGTGTCAGACGAATTATTTTGTCTTTCATAGAAGATAATCAAAATCATCGAGCTTTGCAGAACGATAAATCAGAATGACTGAATGGCACTAAGTTTTTCAAAATGGATATATCCCAAACTTCCATGGTAAGTCATATATTTTATTCATTTGCATTTTTGTGTGGCTTGTTGAATATGTATCAGCTAAGAACACAGGTAGATCTACTTGACACAAACATTTTTAATAAGAATATCTTAATACACATATCCCATATATAAGGCGATTTTTGATTATGTGACTTGCACCTGTGGCTAAGAAGTAGGACAACTCCTGATTATGCACCAGTCAGTTGTAAACACAACCCCCCCCCCCGGTCCGGGGAATGGCGGGGATTTTGACTTTCAGTCCAGCCAAGCCCTGGCAAAGGCCTGTTTCCCCAGCTATCCCCGGTATACCCCCAGTCTCCGGTAATCACGGCCTCCCTGGTTCCGGAGAATAGCGGGGACTATGACTTTCTGTCCAGCCATGCCTGGGTAAAATCCTTGTCCTGCGGGGACAAACTGCCTGTAAAATCCCTGCCAAATGATCCCTTACCCCAAGTAGTCCAAATAATTGACATATTTTTTTACGGTTTTTGATATGGCAATCCTTCATATACAAATTGTTTTGTACCAAAAGTGGGTAGTTGTTCCGGGTTAAAGAATATTGCGTCCATAAAATATCATATAAACAAGTAATTGTCGGATTCGTATAGTACCGCCCCGAACCTTTGCTGCCTAGATTGATGGATACGGTGAATTGATGCCCCAGTGATTGGGATATAGAGAACACTGTAGTCCTGCAGAGGGGATGCGACCTGGATAGCTTTCGTGTTGTTAATGCCAATTTTGTTGCCGTCAAGGTAAAGTTCACTCATGTCAGCTGTCTTTATTGTGACAGTAATGATGTTAGCACTAGTATAGCTTTGGAGGGTAAATTCATACTCGGACTTAAACTGTGACATGGCTTGCGCAGTCATCATAAAAATGTTAGTTGAGTAAATCATCACATAAATGGGTTTATCAGCTAACAGCAGTGTTGGCTCTGCCATGAAACGGCGCTCAAATGGCTCGAGTCTTTTCAGGAAGTATGAGTCATGAGTTGTTGAATTGTACATCTAACAATCTTCGATTTGCTCTTGAACAGCACCCCTGCTGATCCTGAACTGATATCTGAGTTTGGCACGCTACGCTCCGACGTTCTGGTAGTTTCTCGTCCGGCATCCATCACTGTTGTGATCATTAAAGTAAAATGAGTTGAACATAAAAATGCATTAAAAACAAAACCAAAACAATTAAGTGTAAACCTAAAGTGTGCCCCATTAACATAATGAGGAGAAGAACGTGCTATATGGGACTACCTTGACTGAGTTCAATGGCTTTTGATTTTAGACAAAACATGTCTTTGACCTGTTAATATGCATACACATGTTAACATGGAAACATTCCTGACATCAGAGTCCGATCTGTTTGGTATAGGACCACCAGCTGCTGCTAGAACCAGCTATTTTAAGTTTATCTCCCGTCCAAATAAAGGATTTAAGTCATAATTGAAAACACTCTTAAGTTTGTAGGAGCATCACATTTGAGAAAAGGCGACTTTGATTGCATTTCCGCAGCGTCTCATTCAAGTTTAAGGTTCAATGCATTTTAATTTGCCTAAATTTACAGCAATATTAGGTATATTTGACACTAAGATTATTGTTATTCAAAAATGTTTTTTATTGGAAAAGGGCCCGTTGCGAAGAAAATCAAGATCGAACATGTTTTCCCGATTATCCATATCAAATATTTCACATTGCCAAATACATTTGAAAGCATATCTTTCTATTAAACACCCTTGTTAACATTTGGGGCTGTTGTGCAACCTTATTTACAATAAGGTTTGCTGTGCACCCCTATGTTTAATTCCTTATGCATATTCAAGAACAAATCGGGATCAAATATAAATGTATATGCATTATTATACATTATTGCATAAAATTCGTGTATTAGGTCTGTTATCGTGGTGTGTTAAAACATGCATTGTTCAGTAAATTCACGTGCCGTTAACGACCGGCTTTTTGTTTTACAAAAGCGCTTTCAGGGCTCGCATCGTAACAATGGCAGCTGAGCGACCTGGTTTCTGACCGAAAGTGGGTCAACGATGCACAAAAACAAATTTCAGCATATATAGCTGTACACAAATATCAACAAATTAAATATACCGCATCTAACTTACATATTGTCTTCTGAGTTGTCTTTTTCTGGCAAGCTGATGTGTGTTTTCTAGATGGTACTTTCTGCAGTTATGTTGACTATTTGTTTGCTTTAAAAGCACTAAATTAAGTCTAAAACATTCAACTCCTCCGGACTTATTTCTGTCGATTTTATACAGCACAAACGACTTACATGGACATGAGTCCATTTAGCGTATGCAATGAACAAAGAAATTTCAATATTTTATCTCTGATGCTGAAGATGCTGTACATTTTATCAAGAGCATGCCATCAATTTTTTCAGGCTTAAATTAGTTGTCAAAACAAATAAAAGTTAAATTATGACTCTATCGGTAAATAACCGATTACCCAATGTGCAAATAATCGCAGTAATCCTGTCAATTTCCAAAAAACACACACTTTCAAACGAATGCAAAAAATGGCATCGAAACAAAAATGCAACTGCCGAGTTATGTTGCGGCCCTTATCGAGCTTATTGTAAAACTTTTTCAATGACATCACTCAGGACGTCACACAAGCACCTGTTCTGGAGGTTATTTTGAACTAACTCTTTTTGCATTTTCGTGACATTTAGCAGCTTTTTTAAACACAAACGTTACTTATGGTGTGTATTTTATGCAAACATAGCGATAACTACAAATGCCCTTAAAATAGTTTACAACCCTCGTGCGACGCACTCGGGATGCAAACCATTTTGCGGGCTTTTGCAGATGGTAACGACCTCAAAACATTGTATTAACCCTAAAATAAAATTAATACAAATGTAATTGTAAGTGAAAAAGAGCAGCTTTTATGGAAGTTCATTCCTTATCTTCAATTCCAATATTTATATGAACAACTACAAAAACAAGCCTAGTAGCCAAAAGCTCTAGTCTCATGATATTTTTAATCGTAATGAAAAGTCGGTAAAATCAAATGTTGATTAAAACCTGTCGGATGATTATGTATTGACCGTTAAATAATACAATATAACGGTTATATATTTCCCGATATTTTACACGGATTACAGTTCATCTTGACCATAATGTACTAATCTACCAACAAAAAAGAAGTAAATAACTAAACTGAACAGAAAACCTGCTTTTAATTTACCATTTTACATTCATTACTGTCAGGTGTTTATATTGACTGTAATTCAGGACTGACAGCTGCAAATGCGCGGTCTTAGATTTCCCCCAAATTGTGTCAACAATGAACAGTCGACAAGAGTTTATTGTTTCTAAACAGTGAGTATGCTTTCATTCAATTAGTTTTAGAAGAAGGTTAATGCATTCCGGTTCCTAAATGTTGATTTATAAACTGTAATAATAAGTGCTATAAAAATACAAAAAACGGTCTTACAAATCACGTGACACTCGTCCTGGCTTCTGATTGGCCAAACCGATATAAACAACAGAGTCTGTAAAAAATACATTTATTAGTGTCTGTGTGTTTCACATACCTTCGAACAAAGGCATTCGGTTATGAAATATTTATTTCCATTCAAATGTTATGAACATTTGCAAGAATGCATTGAACCCCTCCCTATTAATAAAAGTATTAGCCAGTCATCACTTTAATTCTTACAAATAAAATAATAATCAGTTCAATAACAAATATTTCATTTTCATCTTCACGAAAGGTCTTTTATATTTTAAGATATAATAATAAGGATATTTAGACATTGCATTTGCAAAAAAACAAACGTGTGCATAAAAAATATTTAAACAAATAACTTTAAACTTTTAACTTAATTTATAAATTTTTTGAAGAATATCGGTAATGCAAATCAACAATTATTTTATTTTATTTATATTAACAGTTTGGAAATTAATACTAAGGGAAAGGTAACGAACAAACATTGATTCAAATAATAGAAAAGAAGAAAAATTCCCCCAATTGATACGCGTTTTACGATAAATAATGCAAATTTTCTTACTAAAACCACAACTGCATTCGTTGTTGTCATCTTGATCGTTATGCGATCCACTAATGACTGACCCTAAACTTGGTGAAATAGGTTATATAGCTGAAATGAGAACAGGTCAATGTTCTATAAAAGCATTATCAGTGTTTCATGTGACCAAGACATAGGACACAAACCGTGTGTAAAGGTCACTGTAATCACAATGGAAGAACATGCAAACATCTGTACGTATAGCCTATATATTAATTATCAGGCCATGTATAGTCACAATGTCGTTCATTTACCTACTGATAGCCTCCATGTTGTCTATAAGCCTACGTAACGCTCGATGTGGTTTATTATCCTACACTTAGTTTTACATTGAATATGTACAAGCCTTTGTTTAATCTTGTATTGTTTTTTTAAGCCAACATGAAACCCTATCAAGTTTAAAAGCCTACATATAACTCTTTATTGTTTATAAGCCTGTGTATTTTCCTACATTGTTTATAAGAGTAAGTAAAACCAGTTTATTTTTATATGCCTACGTATAACCGTATACTGTTTAATGCGACGTAATATCCACGTTGTTTGTTAACCTCAGTGTATATCATGACTAAAAATTGCAACCAGTAAGCATATAAAAAACCTTTTTAGTCGTAAGTAACATCCTTATTGTGATTGTTTTAATTGTCTATATGTGTATTTTACTCTTAGGCATGCCATGGGGAATTTTGCTTTAAAAAGATATAGCTGCTTAAAGAGAAGGTGTTTTATGCTCATTTCTTTCAAATTAAACTCGGTATTCTTCAAAAGACCTGTTGTTTTCGACATTTATTCATCCTTCTTGGAATATTAAAACAAAATCATTAATTGGGGTAAATCTAGTCTGGGAGTAAGAGAACATCTTTTAGTAATTGTTAGTTTCTGGTAATGAAAATACATCTTTTTCGGAATTGCTAGAAACTCAGATTGTCTGTATGTATTGATCATTGTATATCGTTTCATTGAAAACTGACACCATTACCCTCCATTGAGGTGCCTGATAGAGAACATCCCCTCCGAATAACCGGACACCGAGGTGGTATGTTTGCATTGCTCCCCGTTTATCTTTTCAGTGGTAGCCTTGCTCGGTTAAGGTGCCTGATGGAGAATGTATTCCCACAATTGCAAAAAATGGCCTTTGTACATTTCTACTCAGATGTATTTTCAGTGGATGCTGAGGTAACCACCATTGGTTCATTTTTCTGGTGGAGATCATTCTCTCTGAGTTGGAAACTGAGGTGACTTCTGTACATTTCACTCTGAGGCCACTGCCTACAGTTCATACTCTTACGCAGTGGTGAAAAGTTGGCTCAGTGAGAGAGCAATATTTGATAGTCATTTAGAGAACTGAATTTCTACCTTCTGTACCCTGTGCGTGGGTGTGTTTATGCGTCTGCTGGATAATATTATCCCAGAGGTCCCGGAAAACCGAGATGGTCGGAGATACGGGGAGAACATGTTAGTATCATCACGCAAATAATCACAGTGTCATCAATTAGGAAAGGAAGCACATGCCAATAAAGCAGTAATAAGCTATTGTTAACCCACATAACAAATCTAAAGACGGTCATCAATATTTTAAATTCAATGGCAACATTTTCAGTTGTCTTTAATCTTAAAGCAAATTACTATTGTTTACTTATTCAAATCACTTGTCAGACCAAAATATATTATGACAAAACATTCTAACCAAAAATTGTCTTTATATAATTTAGTAAACCTAACGATTAACGCTTTTTATATTCCATATATATAAACTGTAATTTTAAGTTATGATATGAAAATGATTATATTTAATATATTCTTTTTAAACTAAAACAATACGCTTAAATGGAACAATGAGTAATGCAATTTCTAAACTATCTTACTCATTTATAAGTATGGATGGTAATCCTTGCTGGGTTGGTGAAAACTCGTGCTGGCTGGTTGAGAAACCTTGACGGCTGGTTGAAAACCTAGGTCGACCGGTAAATTACCCTTGTAACCTGGTTGAGAACCCTTGTAACCTGGTTGATAACCCTTGTGGGTTTATTGATACCAATTGTTGACTTCTTGAAAACCCTTGTTGGCTTGATGATAACAATTGTGGGCTAGTCAACAACCCGTGTTGGCTGGTTGATATCCCTTGTTGTCTGGTTGATAACAATTGTGGGTTTATTGATAACCTCTGTTGGCTGGTTGATAACCCTTGTTGACCAGTTGATAACCCTTGTTTGCTTGTTGATAATCCTTGTTGACGGGTTGATAACCCTTGTTGGCTTGTTGATAACCCTTGTTGGCTTGTTGATAACCCCTGTTGGCTGGTTGATAACTCTTGTTGGCTAGTTGATAAATCATGTTGGCCAGTTGATAACACTTGTTGGGTTTTTGAAAAGTCTTGTTGGCTGGTTGAAAACCCTTGTTGGCTGGTTGATAAACCATGTGTGCTTGTTGATAACCCTTCTTGGCTCGTTGATTAATCTTCTTGGTGTGTTGATAACCCTTGTAGGCTGGTTAATAACCCAGGGCTGGTTGATAATCCTTGTTGTCTTGTTGTTAACTCTTGTTGGCTTTTTGATAACCCTTCTCGGCTGGCTGATAACCCTTGTTGGCTAGTTGATAACTCCTGCAGAATGGTTGATTATCCTTGTAGGCTGGCTAATGACACTACATTGCTTGCTGATAATCCTTGTTGGCTATTTGATAACTCCTGCTGAATGGTTGATAATCCTTTTTGGCTGGCAGATAACCCTTGGCGGATGGTTGATAACCCTTGTTGACTGGTTGATAACCCTTGTTGGCTAGTTGATAACCCTTGTAGACTAGTTGATAGTCCTTGTTGGCTGGTCGATAAACCTTGTTGGCTAGTTGATACCCCATGTTGGCTGGTTGATATCCCTTGTTGGCTAGTTGATAACCCTTTTTGGCTGATTGATAATCGGTTTTGACTGGTTGATAACCCCTGATGGCTAGTTGATAAACCTTGTTGTCTAGTTGATAATCCTTGTTTGCTGGTTGATAAACCCTGTTGGCTTATTGATAAACCTTGTTGACAAGTTGATAACCCTTGTTGTCTAGTCGATAACCCCTTTTGACTGGTTGATAACCCCTGTTGCCTGGTTGATAACTCTTGTTCGTTGGTTGATAACCCTTGTTGGCTGTTTGATAATCCTTGTTGGCTGGTTGATAACCCCTGTTGGGTAGTTGATCACCCCTGGTGGCTTGTTGATAAGTGTTGGCTAGTTGAATACCCTTGTTGGCTAATTGATAACCCTTGTTGGCTAGTTGATAACACTTGTTGGCTTGTTGATAACCCTTGTTGGCCAGTTGATATCCCCCTTTTTGCTGGTTGATAACCCTTTTTGGCTTGTTGATAACCCTTGTTGGCTAGTTGATAACCCTTGTTGGCTAGTTGATAACCCCTGTTGGCTTGTTGATTACCCTTGTTGGCTGGTTGATAACCTTGTTGGCCAGATGCTAACCCCTGTTGGCTTGTTAATAACCCCAGTTGGCTGATTGACAACGCGTGTTGGCTGGTTGATAACCCTTGTTGGCTTGTTGATAACGCGTGTTGGCTGGTTGATAATGATTGTTATCTTGTTGATAATCACTGTTGGCTGGTTGATAATGCTTGTTTGCTGGTTGATAACCCTTGTAGGATTATTGATATTCCTTGTTGGCTCGCTGATAACATTTGTTGGCTGGTTGATAACCCTTGTAGGCTTGTTGATAATGATTGTTGGCTAGGTGTTAACCCTTGTAAACTGGTTGATTACCCTTGTAGGCTGGTTGATAATGATTGTTGGCTGGATGATAACTCTTGTTGGCTGGTTGATAACCCTTGTAGGCTGGTTGATAATGATTGTTGACTAGGTGATAACCCTTGTAGGCTGGTTGATAACCCTTGTATGCTGGTTGATAATGATTGTTGGCTGGTTGATAACACTTGTAGGCTGGTTGATAACACTTGTTAGCTGGTTGATAACCCTTGTTGGCTTGGTGATAACCCTTTAAGACTGGTTGATATTGACTGCTGGCTAGGTGATAACTCTTGTAGGCTGGTTGATAACCCTTTTAGGCTGGTTGTAAATGATTGTTGGCTAGATGTAAACCTTTGAAGGCTTGTTGATAACCCTTGTTGGCTGGTCGATAACCCTTGCTGGCTGGTTGATAACCATTGTTGGCTGGTTGATAACATTTTTTGGCTAGGTGATAGCCCTTGTTGGTTAATTGATACCTCTTGTTGGCTGGTGGAAAACTCTTGTCGGCTGGTTGATAACCCTTCTCGGCTATTTGATATCCTTTGTTGGTTAGTTGGTAATCCTTGTTGGCTTGTTGATAAGCAATGGTCTGTCACTGATGATGTGTCACTGAAATTAGAGAGGTGGTTGTCATAATGTTTATCATGGAATAACATAGATTGATGATGCAGTTAATAGGTATATTTTAATGACTAAACTGAATTGTAGAAAATATATCATTTGAACGTACATTGTATAACAAATGAAAAACGCAAATTCGATGAATAATATAGTCTGTATCAGAGATAGATTACAATTTCTTATTTCTTTTTTAATACAACCACTTCTTAATATTATTGATTTCGAAAAGCAATAATTGTAAATGCGTTTAAAAAAAACAACACATCATTCAACACATTTTATTTATACTTCATGCAATGGTCGTGTTTTTTAATTTATATTTTCCCGCTGGAGCAAATTTTGTTTTACGGCAGTCCCTTTCGGTTGCCGCCTTGAGAAAGGAAAACAACTGTGACATTACCGCTCTGTCAAGGTAACTCTTGTTCGCGGAAGCAGTAAGTCTACTAAAAATAGTTTCCTACTTTATGGAAATAGTTGTTGCAATTGAATTTAATTTTAGATGAAACGCCATTACCATCAACGAAATATTTTTTAACATTATTATACAGAAGCACAAAACAAGTATTTAATTAAAAGTAATTCACTGTTGCTCTGGATTTAACAGTATTTTTTCGAGGCGAATTCATGCTGTGCAGCCGAAGGGTATTTGAATATTGAGATAGCGAATTAGTTTTAACTATATTAGTTGAATGTTACGTTTCAGTAATGTGTATGGCTTGCTAAAACCCCAGAGGAAATGTCGAGAGTGTACCCGAAGATGCTGTTGAGAATGATGGAGCGCGGACATCGGCATTTTCTCGACAAGATGTCGGAAATCGTCTTGGCATGGTTGGTTTTTAATCTGCTATAATTGTTCAAATTTTTAAGGCCGATGATCTGAGTTATTTGATTCGTCGGGACTCCTTTATCGTTTGTGCAAGCTTCTTCTGGGCATTGTAATAGTTTTAAAACGAAAACTGAATTGATGAACTGATAAAGGTAAACAGCGAAAGGAAATAAGTCAAATTCAAAATGCGGTAAGAATTTGTAGGTAGAAATGACTTACAACTCTGTTACCAACACATTTCGCCAAGTACATATTCAAATGATACTTACAAAGCGGGTCAACCGTATGTTTCATGAAATAGTTCATACATGAAATGGTAAGCTTGTAGTAGTTAGAGTCACTCGATAACGAATTGTTTGTTTGATTTAAAATACAATGTAGTGCATTTTTTATATTGACAATTTTATTTGTTTGTGTCTATTATTGCACTACAGATGACAACACACATGTATTCTCTTCTTGTTACATACATGTACTTGTTCAAGTCAATGGCAAATCTTTAAAAATATTGAAAAAGGAATCCCGAGTAGTCTGCAGTGAAATGATAAAATATTATTGTTCCACTCCTGCCAGAGTGAAATGACCATGTTATTATTAACCAATATTTTTTCATTATTTCATCGATATTCATGAAATAAAAGCTCAAACCAAAAATTCACTGCTTCTATCTTTAATTAGGTTAATTTGAACAGTTGGAATATATTTCTAAAAAAAAGATGGAAAACAAGATTGCAAGAACCTTGTAGTAGAAACGTCCGTTCTGCGTTGTTTTCCAGTGAGCTTGCTCCACCTTACAAAAAAACAATGACATGGTATACTTGTTTCGCTACATACTCATGATTATAGGTCAAAGTTGGTTTCTTGATATGTCATTTAAACTCTTATTTGTATTATAAACTCAAGTTGTAATTATCAATTAATTATACCGGGCATACAACGTAGGACAATTGTCTGTTTGTGCTAGTATCACCTTTCAGATTTCTTAATTCATTGCAAAAGTGAAAACAACGCGAGCATTGTGTGTGTCTACTTCTTGGTCTGCAATTTCGTATCTCAATATCATACTGCACAAACGCCGTAAAAACTTAAATTAACTGTTGTTGTTTTTATTATCATATAAAAACTTAACAATTCATAAATAATGTATCATTTATTATAGCCATTACCATAATTTTTCTCCTCTTTAAGCTGTCTTACCAATTTTCCAGCCTGAAATAACAAAGAAACGAAATTAAATTTGTGATAGCTACAAGTATGTTACATGTTTTTATTAAGAACCTTTCACAGTATAATTCATAGCAACAGTTACATGTTGTAATGGCTACATTTCTAGCAGTCCGATGGGCGAATTTACAATTGTTTTCAGTTAAATAGGTATATTATTAGTATAGTATAGAAAAAATGTTCACAGTAGAGCTGCTTCATTACAGTTAAATCACCCGTAAACATCATGACTGAGCTCATAAACTTCTTGAGTTAAATCGATCGTAAATAATATTCGGCTTGGAATACCCTAACACACATTGTCTTAGTTTGTTCTCAACCTTCATTTTGCATTAAAGGAATTGTTATCGTGAAACACACATACATTATAAATACTTATCATCTCAGGTTCTTAACAATGTTTTGTTTAGAATATATATATATATATATATATATATATATATATATATATATATATATATATATATATATATATATATATATATATATATATATATATATATATATATATATATATATATATATATATATATATATTGGAGTACAAAGGAGAATGAGAACAACCGAACAATCACTTTTTTTCTATTCGCATATCAAATATCATTATTATTAAGAGCAAAATTTAAAACAACTTCTTTTTTAAAT
This sequence comes from Mya arenaria, assembly GCF_026914265.1. NCBI lineage: Eukaryota > Metazoa > Mollusca > Bivalvia > Myida > Myidae > Mya > Mya arenaria. The sequence goes on from NC_069137.1 coordinate 20,179,967, forward strand.
AACACACGAGTGATTTAGTGAGATTGTATGTTTCCAAATATAAAGCATGACTGAAATGAAATCATTGATACTGGAGTGTTTGCTAGCATCGAACTACCTTTAACAAATAGCAACAGCTCATTTTCTTGATGAGGATTTAATCCAGCCTTGATAAATAATAAAACCCGCCTGCCTGAATCACCAACTGTCTTAAGTGCCATATAGTAAGAAGGCTTCATTTAGGTATGATTTTGGAAATTTGTCATATTGACCCGCCAATTCGGACCCCAGCAGGTTTTTTGCAGAAAAAAAAAACACGGGGGGTTTCACCATCAAGCAGGGTTTTAATAATACAATAATTAAGTTATATTAGCACAAACAAATCTTATATCAAAAGGAACATTATACTTCGACACCGGAAGTGAAATGATGCGACACCAAAAAACCCAGCTTTTCAGTACTGTATTGTTTCACCTGCGGGATAAAATTCCCAGATTTTACCGATAATGCATAATCCATAAAACGCCCATTTCTGAGCTATTAAAGTAGTGTTATGATGTTAATGTCACTTGGTTAAGGATTTTTAAATGCATGGCTTTCATTAAAAAAACAACAACATAAATTTCATGTTTTTTACGGGAAAAAATACCCAGCAAAAAACAGTTTGGACAATTTTTGATATACAGCGAGGCGATTATTGCCCTTCATTTAAAGCAAGGCCAGATGTTTTTACATATGTATCTTATTTTGCTTAATAAAACACCAACGTTTAATATGTAAATGATATTATTGATGGAAATTTGACTCATTTCGAAAGTTATGAAATAGTGCAACGTAATTTTTGTGTTTTTTAATAATCTTAGTAATTTAACCCACTGTAAAAAATACTGCTTAAAGAAAATTATGAGTAACGTTAATGAGTTGTAACGTTAACATGTCAATATTGCATACAATTGTTTAATTATTTGTACCCGAATATGACTTTAAACCGGTTTTACACAAACATACAATTACAATAATCAATACCTATCATGTATTGTTTATTGCTGGAAAATCACGAATGTGTCAGACGAATTATTTTGTCTTTCATAGAAGATAATCAAAATCATCGAGCTTTGCAGAACGATAAATCAGAATGACTGAATGGCACTAAGTTTTTCAAAATGGATATATCCCAAACTTCCATGGTAAGTCATATATTTTATTCATTTGCATTTTTGTGTGGCTTGTTGAATATGTATCAGCTAAGAACACAGGTAGATCTACTTGACACAAACATTTTTAATAAGAATATCTTAATACACATATCCCATATATAAGGCGATTTTTGATTATGTGACTTGCACCTGTGGCTAAGAAGTAGGACAACTCCTGATTATGCACCAGTCAGTTGTAAACACAACCCCCCCCCCCGGTCCGGGGAATGGCGGGGATTTTGACTTTCAGTCCAGCCAAGCCCTGGCAAAGGCCTGTTTCCCCAGCTATCCCCGGTATACCCCCAGTCTCCGGTAATCACGGCCTCCCTGGTTCCGGAGAATAGCGGGGACTATGACTTTCTGTCCAGCCATGCCTGGGTAAAATCCTTGTCCTGCGGGGACAAACTGCCTGTAAAATCCCTGCCAAATGATCCCTTACCCCAAGTAGTCCAAATAATTGACATATTTTTTTACGGTTTTTGATATGGCAATCCTTCATATACAAATTGTTTTGTACCAAAAGTGGGTAGTTGTTCCGGGTTAAAGAATATTGCGTCCATAAAATATCATATAAACAAGTAATGTTACCAGATTATGTTATTTTATATTAGTTCCGTACACAAAAAATTAGTATCCAACGAATAATCATGAGTTTGATGGGTTTTCTTCAATTCATTCTGTCAAAACATAACGATATATACATGAAGGGCACCTGCAAGGCTTCAGGTCACAATTTTAAAACAATCTAGACATTTCGGCCATGGCCGAAATGTTACGATTGTATTTACGAGGTCTATCTCGAAGCTTGTCGGAGGTGGCCGACCTATTACGATTGGGTCGAGTTGTTCCGCTTAACATAATTGTTGTCTGTGTTAGTCAACTTTCTTTTTATTGGAAAGGTAAATAGTGTGTTTTAATGCATTAAATGCTTGTTTTGTGCAAAATACCTTTTTTTACATGGTGAAATATGAATATAAACCTTTATGATCATTTTCAACCATAAAATACTTCACTTAATACAATTTCAATATTTTTCAAACACCCCCGGTTTTTGCACAAACCAGTTTAGACGTTAGGGATTGGAAGAAACCCGTATAACACGTATACTATTTTAGACTAGTACCCTTCTAAAAAAAACGTCGAGAAAAACAAACATTATTAAAAGTATTTATTCTTTTCATGAAAGTCTTTTGCCTGTAACTCCTCATTCAACATCCTAATGCAACTTAACATAACACTGTCGGGCTATTTAAAAAAAATGGTTAGAAAAGTAAAAATGGTCTAAATTTAAATCATCATTAAATACAAGGCTGTATGCCTAGGTTTGATGAACAAACTTTGTAGTGTACAAAATTGGTTTTGTATAGAGAAAACAACTCATATTAACATTTTTATCAAACTTTTATGAAACTAAACATGGAATAAAAACGCACAATACATGAACACTATTAAATGTCATTTTTTTCTTTAAATAACCTAAGTAAACATGTCTCCCAATTATTATTTTAGTAGCTCTTATGTAAGCATACATTAATAGAATGTTGAATTCACTCAGTCGCTTAAAATTAAAATTTCTAAAGAATTAGATTTTTTGTACTTTTTTTACCGATGAAATGTAATATTCAAAGGTTTTTTTTTCTATTTAAATTGTGCAATTAAATTTAAAAAAATACATTTTCTTAGAATCCAAACAATAACCAGTAACATTTACAAAGACATCATAGGAGGCGTTATGATTTCACTTCACGCAGCAAAATTAAGAACAGGAACAATATTTTAAGAAATTGTTACAATCTTGACATAATGTAGATTACAACCATTAAATAGATTTCACATAAAATTTATCAGTATAATTCAAAAGACATGCAATTACAAAGTACTTGATAGCCAGTGAAACATAATGAAACAGTTTAGCAGACACATTGCGATTTTACATAATCTGAGAAAGGTTTTTCAAAACAATAAAAAAGGGTTACTGTTACTTAATTCTTGCTCAACTTGTAAAAACATTGCAAAACTCAATTGAAATAACAGTAAAGCACTACAACAGTAACACTTTTATTTCATTTAACTAATGGTATTCAGTGTAAGTAACTAAATACAACTGTTCTGAGTTTTTACACTCCTGAGAAAATATTTCAAGTTCAAGTTACTATGACATTGTATCAACTTTCTATTTTAACCCAAAACTGAGACATAAGTGTTGGCAGTTAAAGTTTTCTTAGTATATCATGCTTGGAATGGCCATGTTATATCATCTGCATTTGATCAGGTGTACATCCCATTGAAGGTAGCTCACTGCATTAATCTAATCTCTTTATCTCTAATATCTGAGCCATTCCACTTTTAAGACATGTTCATTAGGGAGTCATATTTCACAACCTGCTCATAAAATATCTGTCCTTCTATCATATATGATGATCAATATACCCGTTAATAATATAAATTTATTGCACATCTACTGTTGAATATTTATTTTACCTTTGCTACTTTAAGTCAGACTTACACTAATACAGTGGCACTGACGTGACATGCGCAACACTTTATATATTGTGGCCACAACTTAGTCAATTGTGTCACTAACTTTGTAACTTGAGGCCACAACTTAGTAACTTAATTGAGGCTGCAACTTATTAAAATGTGGCAACAATTTAGTTACTTGTGATCACAACTAAGTAACTACTCTTAATTAATATGTTGTGGCCACGATTTAATAAGTCATGGCCACAAGTTACTAAGTTGTGCCCTCAAGTTACTAAATTGTGGCCACAATATAAATAAATTGATGTCACATCTGTGTCACTGTAAATACTTTTTTCTTTCTGCATACTGTTGAATAATCAGCCACAAAATGATCCGGTACAAATTGAAAGTAATGGCTCATACAGATTATGAATATAGTCAACACCCCAATTCGCACAGCCCCAGGTAGTGTCAAAAGGACATTATCATTCTAATACGTCAGACAGCTCTCTTTAGTTTGTAAATTTGCCTGGGCTGCCTTTTTCGACACATTTATCTGCTCTTCTAGACTTCAACTTAGCAAATGATGTTTAGGTACTGGTACATGATTTCCATTTACATGTATGGTGTATTTTTTTGTCTTTTTGTGTTTCCTGTGTTTTCTTATTTCTTTTACATTTTTTAAAACTTTACATTGTCATTTTTAAGATTTTCTCCGTATTTCCTAATTCTCTCCTCTGATGTACTTTTAGTGACTTTCTTCCTCGTATCTAAACTTTTCTTGTTTCTTAGTGCCCTTTTGAAACCTGGAAGGCTTGCAATTAATTTGTCCCTATTTCCTATGATATATTTCTTCTGTAAAAATAGTATTTTAATAGTTAGTGTCTGTTTGACTTTAAGAATTGCGGTTTAAACAGGAGCTCGTTTAACTCTTAGGCTATTGGAATTGCCTCTGTAGTTCCGATTCCTGACACCCCTTATTGTTATTGCTACTATAATATTGTCCAACAAAATTCCACACGAACAACACAATAACGATATTTCTCTCTTTTGTGTAAATAAATCATGCCCGAGGATAGTTCTTACACTGTTCTTCATTATTGGTGGCAATAAAGCAATGACTTAAATTGTGACTTCCGGTAAATCCCTTGAATGTGTCACCAGTTGTTCATTCGACATGAACCATAAAAAAGCAATAACGCACTATATCTTATAAAAATGACCGGTTATAATATGCTCTTCCCACCAAGGCGACCTTGGTTCGAGCCCCAGCTTGTGCGCAAGTGAATTTTGTTAGTGGTCATCAAGCAGGATAACTTTTTCTTTGTTCTTTTTCCGGATTCGCACGTGTCCCCTTCGCACATGCCCACATTTGCAAGGGTGAATATTTTGGACGACAGCGACGCAAAAACAATTTTACACTTTTAATTGAAACACATGCAAGATAATTATCTAACATAAATAATAACGTAGATGTTTTAGTTGAAAGCCATTGCATAAAGTTTCAATGAAATTCATAAAGTAATTGCAGATATATTGATTTATGCATGCGTACATGCCAAACCTAAACCAGAAGTTTAAATCGAAAATTAAGGGGGCCATAGTTTGCATGATATGAAAAAAGATACTTATCTTACTTGATCAAATAAGAAGGTTGGATTGTTAAGAACCATGTAAACGGTATCAATACAGTACATCATGTAGATGCGCATATATTAACTTAAGTTTGGTTAGATGCAAAACCTTAATCAGCAATAATCAATCGAATAATACAGGGCTATAATTTGCATCAGCATTAATCAATCGAAAAATAAAAGGCTATAATTTGCATTTCAATACAGAGTGATCTAGATTCATTTATTTCGTTGTTTTCATGGATTGTTACACGTGTCTAAAGTTTCGATGAAATACATCATGTGTTTGCTGTGAAATTGGCTTACAGATGAAAACATGCAATATTAAGGCGTAAACCGAGGCCAGGGTGAGTACGTATCATATATCTTTTTCAGTAAATTAAACAAAAACTAACACTTTAATAAACAAACTGACAACTCAAGAGGGGCAAAGGCGAAACTAGTGTGATAATAGAATACCTTGGACAAAATAGAGCTAAAGTAATTAATACATGGAATATAAGGACGTCTTTTAAATGATTTCAGTTCAGTTAATCTTTAACAAAATAGTGTACCTATATAGCTAGTAACCCTAAATATTGTGAACTATTTTTATACTGTTTGTAGTTTAATATTACTCTTTGTTTTATGTTAAATTTTCAAGTGTTTGACATTTAGAAATAACGAGAATACCTCGACAAAACTCAATCTTGCTGACAAACTCATATAAAAGAACAAATACACCATATTACAATCAACATTAAAAAGTATGAAATAATGAACGGAATATGGTTTTGTTTAACTGAATGTCACAACGGTCCGCAATATTTATGCAACAAGCTACAGAAACAAGCTTAGTAGCAAAACGTTTAAACATAAATCCGGTTTCATGGCACTGAGTAAACGCCAAAGACGTAGAACAAAGTCACATGCGGAACTCATGCTTAATAATATTTCTTAAAGAAAATAAAATCAACTTCCGCCATTGTTTATAGTGTTCTATATGTATATGTGTATATGGACACTTTGTTACTTATAAACACAATGTAATTTTAAATCCATACAAATTCAACAAACACATATGTTTGTGGCTCAATAATTCAGGTTAGAAAACAAAAGTTCTCAAACAGGAATGCCTTAGTGTTAATTTATTGTTAATAGACTAGTCATAATTGCGTGGATGTTGAGACAGTTGATTGTTCAAAGACCCACTCATTTTCAACGTGTGAACCGATATATAGCTTGTTAAGTGCGTCTGTCCACATTAGGTAAGTTGGTACTATACGTTTATTACTTGTCCATACAATGTAGAAACATCTCATTTACGTAATACACGTAATGTTTTGAAATACAATTGTCATGTAATGTTCATATTATTTTTTTTTCTTTTGTGTACCAAATCAAAAACATGAAGATATGTAAGCAGTTTCAGATTTATAGTACATGACCGCCTTTAGGACGAGGGGTGATTTATTAAAGCTGCATTCAATAAAGAAACAGATATATATATATATATATATATATATATATATATATATATATATATATATATATATATATATATATATATATATATTTAGACCAATCCAACCTTTGGGTAACTTTGATGCAACCTTTGGGAGACTCGTGTCGCCCATAGGATATATGTTGTGTCGCCCAAAAGTAATTGTGTTTTTTTCTATCAATTTATTTTTTAAAATAATAAAACATTTTTGCAAACGATTTTGAACGCTTTAAAAAAGGTTCAGTCATTAAGCACTAATCAGCAGGAATACCATTTATGGAAAAATCATGAATTTCAAAAAAGTGTGTATATTTTGAAAACAACCTTTGGGATACATTTAAATTTTTATCAATAATTGTCTTGTCATAGGTATATGTTTTAGATAAGAATTCATAAATGTAAAGAACATAATATTTTTTAACAGAAAAGTTAATTGTGTTCAACTTTAAAGATTCCAAAATTCCCTCAAAAAAATATTTTCGCAATAAGCGTACGTTCCGTGTTTTCGTGTCGCCCAAAGGTTGATGTATATTCAATGCTTTGCAGACTATAAGAACGACATGTTCTTTTCGATGTATTAGTTATTTTATTAAAAATTTAATAAACACAAATGACAAAAGTGCTTATTATAATTTATAACAGTTGTATTTTAAAATGTTTAATTGGACATTCGAACCAAACGTCGAGGAAGTTTCAATTTGGCCTACAGTCACTACCAAGGGTGACGGACCTGACGCAACTATTTGCGAATAACGAATGGCAATTATGGTCGCATGTGCTTCGTCTCTACAATACAGTTCTATATTTTTATACTGATATAAATAGGAACAGTTCATTTCAAAACCATTTAAGGTACATATACTTACAAATACGTTCGGATATGTTACTTCAGATAAAACGAATATGCTTGGAGTTGCAAGCTAAATAAAGCACATATTATATCTTAGTTAGTAATTGAACAATTGTGACTCACAACAGTTATCTGATATCTTTTTATAATGTGCCATAATAAATGATTTTCACTGCAGTTTTATAGTTTATTCATGTATCATATGTACACAACATGACAAAACATAAAATACAAATATTTAAGAGTTCAGTGCACATCCATTCATAAAATTGAATAACAGGAGACTAAAAATACAACAACATATCTTGACATTGTTAATAAAGGATAAAAAACAATTAAGTCTATTCTAAAAAAGATAATTAATCTTATTTACATGACTCATTTAAGCTAAGAAACTATGATACATCTAAAAGGATTATCACTGAACTACTTGTACAAAGCATTGAATCGGAATTCAAGTATATTAAAACAGGTTTTGGTGGTTAATTTAACAATATCTGTATTGGAGAGTAAAAATATACACTTATGTACCTGCACGTATTATTTTTTCATGCAAACTGATATGTTTGTCTTGAAGCCTACGAAATCTGTGATTTTATATATAGAAAAGCTGTCATCGTTTAATGCTACTTAACTGGTCTGGATCTACACAAACATTAATCAAAGGTAAAATATTTTCTTTATTGAATGCGTAAGGAGTGCATGCTGCTGATAATCATTCCATAAATTGTGTTCAAATCGTACAGGCCATTAATAGCCTTTTCTATTTCCGTTGTCAACAAATGTTGCCGAAATCATTAGAAATAAAACAAGTGTAATAGGTTATTTATTTTTAATTTATACTTCTTGTTTATTGGTTTACAGGTTCAGTTCATATATGCATATTACTTTAGAAAAAGAACGGTTTAAAAAAGTAAAACACAAGTTTAATTCTGTTACTTTACTGTTGAACGCGTAATGATGCGTTAATAGTGAATGATTAGATGACTGGCTGTTTCCGTGTAATTATATGTGTTAACTATTATTGGCGAAACGAACTGCGAAATTATGCATTTATTCAAAACATAAATGACTGGTGGGTCCTAAGATTATAACAGTCATCAAGTATTGTCTCATAAAAGAAAAAAAACCGTTTTATGCTCCTTTGTTTCATATTAAAGACGGTGTCCTTCATTATATAGTCATCAAGTATTATCTCCTAAAAGAAATACCGTCTAAATAGTCTGTAAATGCCAGACCCTTTACTCATATCATGTATGTTTTAGTCGCTGTAAATAACTCATGGATACGTAATTGCCTTTATATAAGCGTAAGTAAGAGTTAACATTTTCAAGAATAGCATAATACTTGTGTCTTAGAGATACTTATTTTTAAATGTTGACAATTAAATGTGTTGTAGCATGACTTTAAAACCGAGTATATAAGGATATATGTTCATGCAAGTCGTGTTTTATTACTTTGGAATACACAGTAGTTAACTTTTAAATTGAAATGTGAAAAACACCATAAATATCTTGAAATGTCGATAGAATCTCTGAAAATAAAGCAGTGGGCGTGATTGTAGGTCAAGGGGGGTTTGTGCATTGTACAAGTATGTGCTTCTAGCTTCTATACCGACATAATGATATTTTTTTCATAACCTTGATATATGCATTTTCTGAACATTTATGTTCTCAACTATGTGAAATCTTTATAAGAAAAATAATTTGGGTTTTCTTAATTATTACAGTATAGAATATCGGTCACTTAGTGTGAGGGCCTAGACGCGAACCCAAGCAATGACCTTTTTAAGCTTTATTTAACAGCTGAAAGTGATAAGATTAACTTAGTTGCAACCTTCAGACAATATAAGTCAGAAACCGAAAACTGTGAACTCAAAATGTCCCCTAAACGGTGCCAATATTAAGTATCCAGTATACTATGTTTCCTAGATAAGCAATAGTTCCACTCGGGATTAGGATTCGAAGCAGGGTCTCTTGCAAAACAACTATGCCGCACAACCGCATGGTGAGAATGACTCATTTTTATATTTTTATGGTAATTGCCCCATTTGCATTATCGTCACTTTCAAGTGTCGTGGCACCAACCTCGCACTCACATCTATGAGTCAATGTCAAAGTTTGTGAACAGATACATTTTCAATACTTATCCTTCCGGCCAGATCTTCAGTGTAAAGCTTGTTTTAAACCTTTGTGGTACTTCTGTGGGACTGATCAAACCATTTCTTAAGAGCAGAAGGTGATGCGCCAAATCTCATTCGTTATGATTACATGTAATTTTGAGCAGACTGCAGACGCCGCACAATTCATCTCAGGATTTCTCATTTCGACGCAAATAGGTCTAAAACCCATGAGGCAGTGGACATAAATTATGGTTCTTCCTACTTTTATCGGTAATGTTTTCTATGAAAACTTTTTGAATGAACCTTTTTCATTTTATTTTTTACAATTTCAATGCAATAGTTATGATGTTCAAATTGAAATGAATATTTCAAACCACGTTTTTATGAAAGATGAATCCGCCCGAAAAAGAATTTCAAAAGTATACACTGTCGAAGAATTCACTTTTCAAACGTTATTTATGATATGATTTTCGAATTTTAAACAATACGACGAATAAACAGTTATTGTTGCTAAGACTAAAATGCACATGGGCGATATATAAGTTTCAAAAATAATCAGATCGCGTTGTCAGCCGATTAAATCTTCGATAATAAAATCAAGGTCCAAGATTACTGTGACGTCAGCTTTATCATGTACCATTTTCAGACCTCCGGCCCCAATTGCTCGATACATCTTAAGTCCCTTAAAACAGTATTAAGTTTTGGGAATTCGAAAGGGAATTATCTGTATGCTTATCACAATGAGCTATTTTTCGTTTAGATAATTGTATAAAAGTTTGCTAAAATAATATCTTCAAAGACCAAAATAATAGTAAAAAAATCCAAATGTTGCGCTTCTTCAAAAGTTGTATTGAAATCCATATATTTCAGTTCCAATGTGACACGCCTTCACTGTTTACTTATTGTACAATTAGCGCGAAATATCTTAATTAACTAATCAGTAAATTTCACTTTCTTCACTATGGTCATTTTAACACTGGTTCAGCCACACGTCAGAGACTTTCTGAATACATGCAATTGCGTAAATATATCAATGCACAACTTTCGTCAATTTGGATTGAACTTATCAGATGTATTTAACAGGGTATTTATTTTTATTAAATCCATGGCGCGATCATGACTCTAAAAAGCGGTCGTATAAATAACTTTCATGTTTTTTTTTAGTTTAGGGTTAAGGTCATCATTGTTCATGTCAAATATGCACTCAAAAAACACCGGCCCGTTTTAGTAGGGCATGCACATTAGATATAATATTTAAAGTATGAACAAATTATGATTTTTAATGCAACAGTACACACATCCTCATAAACTTCTGATGAATAAGTGTCCAAAGTGCAATAACGGGGTTATAGCAGGTACAACCCATTATAGTTGTGACCTACAGAATGTCTTTGTCTCACGAGCTAATTCAAATTTCTCGCATGTTTCAACTTTATTTAGTAGTGGCGGGTTTGAATCAATGCTGAAACAGACCCAGACTACTACGTTCAGGAATGTGCTGTGAAAATGTGGTGACAAAATTCGCCGTCTGTGATATTGTGCAAACAATGCATTTTGCACTTCTTGTTTTAACAATCAACCCAATAACAACCATTCTTTGCAAAAGTGTATATCGAAACATTGAAGATGACACTTATTATCTGCTTGAATTGGATTCTTACAACCCCGGACCAAGCAATTGGTGTGCATCATAATATTACCTTGTACATACGTTCAAATCCCCATTACACTGCAATGTTCACAGCAGTACTGCAGGTCTATTTTGGCCGTTATACAAATATATTTGTCTTCCAGCACCTTGTTCTCGGATACAAGTGTCGGTCGATATCCGTCACAGGTTAGTAATATTCAGAGTTAAATGGACTATCAGGCGCGTAAATATAGATATACGAGTACTCGGCTGAATCCATATATGATATTGACACAAAACAGACAACGTTGCAATACGCATACTTGACTACCTGATGTTTATTTCAAAATACTTAATAAAGCACCTCAGAACGACCAGAATGAACCAGATTGCACCGTGGTTTACAAATGTTCCGAGAGGGGTGCAAGCACATTCACCAATAGAGGGCTAGCTACGCGCCTGACTATGGCTGTAAACCAAACACTAAGATATTCGTATTGGCATGCTTTTGAACGTTTGTTTGGTTTTACCTAAGATCAAGGCCTTCCCCTAGAAGACACGTGCAATTATTGGTGGATGAGTGCGGGAGGCGGTGTTCACTCTTCCGTGCGTCAATTTATTTTTTAATGCCAATTTAACAACAACATCAAATGATTACTTTGTTGCCAAAAATTGGCCTGCCCAAGATGTCTCTCAATCACAAGGGCAAGAATTTTGAAAAGTTGTATGTAGCCTCATATTTTTGCTGTTAACTAACAAAAATCAAATAATATTCCTTTGGCCAAAGCATGCCTTGGCCTTAGTAAATAGCGTCTGAAGTAAAAAGAAATAAAGAAAATTTCCTGAAACCGCAAGTCGCAGACCCTTGAAATAAAGTTTTTTGAGCATGGTGTAATGGTGCTTTACACAGTTTGTTCAAATTAAGGTTTTTGGCTCTCTAGACTGGCCCTGTGTGGTACAAGGATTTCCATGTTCTTTATCTAGTCTTATTTTAAAAATCTTCTTTAAAATTAGGGCCGAATGAACATGCACTCTCACTCACACTCCAACCACAATCCCGTTAGGGACACTCAAGTGATCACTTGATTTGAATGAATGAAGTGACACTCAAAAGATCTTTCTGTTTTCAAAGACTTTATAAAAAAGCTCATTATATGGAAATAATAAACGAATGAATCTACTTTTTAAAGAAAATTACATCTCGGACTGAAAGCAAATCAAGAAATGTAGGGAGCCTATGATCGGATGATGATGACGGTAACAATAATAATAATAATAATAATAATAATAATAATAATAATAATAATAATAATATCATTATATGATAATAATAATAATAATAGAATAAATCCAACTGAATGTAGGCTGGAAAATACATATTATTTCTCTGACCAAGGTCTGAAATGAACATGTTGCGTAAAACCATGTACGCGAAGTTAGCGGCCTAACAACGTTCCGTATTTCAAAACTTTTTATATGCGTTCTTTTCAACAATGATAAATTAGATGTTTCTATTCAAAGGTCAACGTTCTTACGAACATATTAGCATATTTCCTTATTTTTTAGGCTGCTGGATTGAGTGGTATCGGAATTTTAGACCGCTAGGCCATCAGGCCGTTAGGCCCCAAGATTTAAGCTGCTATGGCGCTGGATTGCTCGATCAAGTTTTTGAAACAAATGTTAATGATTGCTCCAGAGTATTGCATTTTGCATAAAAAACAATGGTTTTAGCATTGTTTTAGAAAAAAAAAACTAATATAAAAATGTTTTGAATAAGAAATAATATAAGGCCGCTATTATAATATAATTGTGAATAAAACATTGATTTATCATTAGTTTCCAATTAAACACATGCACAATTTCTTTGAGATAGAGAACAAATTTAGGACGTTAGGATGCCAACTTCACGCCGCTAGGCCGCAAGGCCGCTAATTTACGTCGCTTGGCCGCTTACCTCACGCCGCTATGCCGCTATGCCGCTTAATTCACGTACATGAAGCTGCCTTTTATTGCAGCCATCGATGAATTGCATCGATCAAGTTTCCTGAGCGTTTGAGAACAGCACAAAACAAAAATATGTGATTTTTGCATCCTTTTGAAAAAAAAATTTTTTAAGTCCACGTTATTGAAGTAAAATGTACTTCAATGGATTATCCCGGTCTCTTGAATATTATCTGGAAACGAGCGGCCTTGCGGAGTGAAGTTGGTGGCCTGGCGTCCTACTTCTCTACTTCAATGCAATTGAACATTCGTTTAATTTTATGAAAACAATGATTAATCAAAGCAAATGTATTCATAGATTAACACAAATCATTTTTATATGTGTTTGCTTCTTAAACAATACTTGTTTACGAAACAATCAACACTCTAAAGCGAGTATAAAACAAATTTGATCACCAATCCATTTAGGGAAAATGCCGGTATTCGCTTAAGGATATTGATTTGTGAATAGGAACATAAGATTAATTATTGTTTTAGAAGAAAGCGCATATATAATGTTTTGAATTAGGAAGCAATTTTAGGTGGCCGCTTACTTCACGCCGCTTGGCCGACATGCCGATAGGCCGCTAACATCACGTACATTGCAGCTTTGAGGTTTTACGCAACATTTTTATTACAGAGCGTGGTCAGGGCATTAATATGTATTTCCCCAAAAACAGTCAGTTGGATTATTATTAGTAGTATTAGTATTAGTAGTAGTAGTGTTATTATTATTATTATTATTATTATTATTATTATTATTATTTTCGCTCTTTTTCTTCTTCTTCTTCTTTTTCTCCTTCTTCTTCTTCTTCTTCTTCTTCTTCTTATTTTCGCTCTTTTTCTTCTTCTTCTTCTTTTTCTCCTTCTTCTTCTTCTTCTTCTTCTTCTTCTTCTTCTTCTTCTTCTTCTTCTTCTTCTTCTTCTTCTTCTTCTTCTTCGTGATACATTGCATAGCGGCTACATATTAAACACACACACACGTGCATTTCAATGCGTTTTGCATCATTTTGTTTATTTCCAAAATGTTTATTCAAGCGATTGTTTTAAAATATTAATTTCAAATTATAATAGTAATTGTCTTTTATTTGACACCATTTCTAACAATAAGGTACCCAAATCTTATATAAACATATGTTTTATGTTTACTGAAAACACCACCATAATCCGAAATGATCATGAACAAGTACATGTATTTGTTATTGTATTGGTGACTTGATGAAGTGGAGTGTTAATGAGGCGTGTGATTAGGAACATATCTCTCGAGTGTCATCCCCCTTGTACCACTAAAGTCACCTCAGTGTCCCTTGCGGGAATGTGGTTGGAGTGTTAATGTAATCGGCTGTTCTGAATTTGTCCCTTAGTTCCCGAAAAATGAACATAGCAATACACATAAGATAGTTTGACAAAATATATTTTAGTTTTTCATTGCAAAAAGACAGCAAACATTTGCACACTAAGATCTTATAGTTTGTATTTCATTTTCTCAATAAATATTCATGTATTAAGATTCATTAATTTGACCTATGATTAAAGGCTATTCTTTCTGATCAATAAACAACTGTCGTACCTGATTGACAATGCGTTTAATATCAGTTGAATTCTCAATTAACTATACTGTTATCATGACGTGATGCTACGTCATGCGTTATCATGTAGATAAACAGCTATTAACTTATTTTTGTGAAATAATATACAGTTGTTGTTAACCTCAAAATCAGTATTCTCTATTCTATCGTCTCGTTCAATAATTTATTTTGGGTCAATATGATCTCATATTTTCCAGCTTAAAAGTAAATAAGTATATATTATTTATTTATTTATTTATTTATTTATTTATTTATTTATTTATTTATTTATTTATTTATTTATTTATTTATTTATTTATTTATTCATTTATTTACTTATTTATTTATTTATTTATTTATTTATTTATTCATATTAATCCATTCTATTTTTAAACGAGTAGTGTTTTCATAGATATAATTGTCTGTACCTGTTTTGCAGCCTTATTTTCTTCACATGTTACTGTTTTTCCCAATTCGCTCCACTCCGACAAACTGTTTCAAGTTTATTTTCTGCAAACATTCAAATTCTTGCTTGTTATACCATTCGCATACAGGATAATCATATTTTGTATTTCAAAGGTAATGCTATTTACATTCATGCATAAGAAACATGATGAGTCCTAGAATGGAGAACTACATAGTTTATTAATCTTCGTGAATATTCATTTCAAGCTTAATAATTTGATGTCTATCGTGCAAATACAAAATTAAATGTTTTAAGGACTTATAGCTAAAATTATATATTTTAATTGATGTTTAAGAATTTCGTGATTAACCTATTCAAATACTATGATATTTTCATCCGGATGGGGAAATCAATTGTCTGCATTCGAAAGGATTATTGGAGTTGTTTTGGTCATGTATTAACATTGGATTAGTATTCATTCTCATTCATCAGAGGTTTGATAACGGTATTTCTAACGCATAGCATCATCACTTGGGTAAAGAGATTAGGTTGTTTAAGCTGATTAAGTATGGTTCGTTCTCAAATGGTTTGACACGTTCTCAAAGGTAGATAAACAAACACTGTTATTGATATCTACTGTATAAACATACACTTCGCCATTTTCCCCCAATCCTTAAGATGCTGGTACAGATAAGTTGATACATTTAGCAGTTAGTTTCCTGCTTCGAGTTTCCAGCCTAGCTGTTTTACACATAAGCATTACAAATTAAAGTGAAGTCAGCCATCATTAGGGTGTTATTGCATATTAGATATAACAATCGAGAATATTATGTTGTATTTATATTGATTAACTATTATATTAGAAAAAAGTGGTCTAATTGAATGCATTAGAATATTGCTAAAACTAATCGGGTATTGTTTTAATTAAGTGCACAGATCTTTGTTCACAAATCGAATCGTAAAATCAATGTGTTCAAAATCAAGTTTTGCATGCATATTATATTTTATTTTTTACATACATATATAGTTCATTTATAATGATTTTTCTTGATTTAAGATGTAGAAATGCCCCCTAACAAGTCGTACAGTTGAACAACAAGATTTTCAAAATTACATGCATAGCTTAATTTAAAGCTGACTTTTGTATCAGAAATTAAATAATCATGCATTGATTCGATTACATTTTATAACTTAATAAGTTTCTGTTTTTTTTAATTAAATTAAACATGCAGTTTAATTGGGCAGCAGCCCCTGCACCTTTTATTTCCCAAGCATAATTTATTGTCTAAAAGGAAGCCAACCGTCTGAATTTATCATTTTGTATTGATTTAACTTAATTATTTCAGGAAAAAACCTTTAAACCTCAAACTGAGCTGAAGGTTTAGGGGGTACAAGCGCCACATGAAACAATAGGCCCCATTTTGATCAAGTGATGATAACTGATACAAATGAAAAAGAGATAACTACAACCAGAAGCCAATCACTAGATTGGATAAGCCGAAATAAAAAGTATAACCAAGTTATTAGCATATAATATCATCGTAGGAGCCAGTTAGACAAAAATGACTTAGACTGATTAATGGTGAATTGCTAAATAACATGTGAATATTAGATATATATATAAACTTGTCTACGCCTATACCCTTTTTCAGAAATAGCGATATGGGCAACGGTGTAAATTTATCCTTTACATAATTAAGCGAAATAGGTATATATGCAAATTTTAAGATTGAAACTACTAGATGGAGGTGATGTGACGCACAAAGACCGGGTACTGGTACGTAGGGAACATATAGGGCTACCATCTGATACAAGCCAATAAGGGCCAGCTTTGAGTCAAGTTGACTAGTAATGAGTCTTAATGTCAGGAACCGCGGAATTTGCTATTATACGCGAGTATGTGGACTCTGGGCTGGGAGGATAATAAGTGCGCAATGTGACTTCCGGAAACTGGATACAGGCAGGTAGGTGACATTTAGTTTACCATCCGGACCCGAACCAATAAGGGAGGATCGGGTAGGTCTACTCAAAATGACTTTAAGTGTCAAGGACCACAGAGTTTTCCTTTATAAGCCAGGGTGTGGATTTTTGTTGGGGGTAAATACTACTAGATGGGGTGGTGTGACGCCTAAAGACTGGGTACCGGTACGTATGGGACATCTAGGGCTAATACTTGGTATAAGCGAATAATGGCACCCAAAGGCACCGTGTCCTGGCTTATTCGCTCAAAGTATTGGTTAAACATTTACCAGTTGAAACAATCGCATTTGTGCAAATGTGAAGAACTAGAAATGCCTCTTAAACTAGTTAGAAGATGGTTGTTATTAGTATGATAAAATATGGAGGAAACGCCATAATAGTAGTATATTATAACCTGTACGCCTGGTGTGATTTTGACGTCCGTATAGGAAGTAATTATTAAACAGCGACCCCTTATGAGTACGCTCTGCTATATTTGGTTACCCACTTCGTTTTAGAAAATGTAAACATTGTTATGCGGACGATATAATTTTATTTTATTTAAACAGCATTTTATAGCGCCTATAGTGGGTTCAATCTAAATAAGCTTGAAACATTTAAATGCAAATAAATAACATATATTTGAAGCGTTCATACATTGAAATTCTTATTATTAGGTTAATGATTAAGTCAAATGTATTAGACAAAGAATAGGGAAACCATATCTTTTATTCACAAGAAAAAGCAAAAAAAAATAAGTTCAAGTTATATTTCAAAATACATATACATTTATAAAGATACATATAACAGCAAATTCACTTTATTAGCAAAAGAAAAAAATGATTTCGAATGCCATAAAGCATAAAAAGTGAACTTGCATAATATAACTTTCATACTTATCTTCAGTGCATTTTTATGGGGTTGTATATTGATTTATCGGTTAAGACTTTATACCTCTCAGGTGTTTACATAGATTTCTTTATAAGAAGATGCATACCGCATTAGCGGATACGGTTGTTGATTAGTCAGTCCTGTTATCTCGACTCCACCTACCGTCTGGTGATCGGCATTTTCACAATCAGCTGGGTTTAATCGTTTATAACTCAAATATTCACATTGTTTATAATTTGAAGCCTTGATGAAAGCATAACAGTTAGATGGCAGTTTTTTTTGGTTAATTCATTATTGATTGTGATCGTTTCTGACCGAAAAGGTTTGGGAAGTCAAATTTATATGATTTAAAGAAAAATGCACTGCCTCTTCCTAACAAGATGTCACAGAGAACACTGACTATTATCAAAAAGAACAGAAAACATGAATGTACCAACAACCAGCCATAAAGCATAAGTCTAAGACGGAAAATTACACAAACCTTCAAAGAATTGGCTGGCTCAGTTGTTTTGCGCAGTCACATAAAATGTTCCTTAAAAAATGTCGGGCAGCAAAAACAAAAATGGTGGGGAAGGTGTGTGTTTTCATGAATATCTCATATTGAAATAAGAAATTGTCAGTAATATAATGAAATATAATGAAATAAATAAGACTTATGTTGATACAGGGCAGTATTATTACGTTACTAAAATGCAGATTTTGCCTTGATGTATTTTTAGGCAACATGCAGAAACCCTCCCAAAGCAGGGAATGTAGTTAGTGAGAAGTATGCCACAAAACATGTTTTGCATATTTCTTTATAAGACTTATTGCTATGTTTCTTAAATGTTGTATGAAAAATGATTTTAGCAAGAGATAAATCAGAAGTGATCGTAAAGCTTTAACGTCACTAAAAGCCAGAACACAAGAAGAGACGCCACAAAAAAGGTGGAAATATATTGACACCTAAGACTACATATACATCGTAACCAAAATAAGATTGATGTTGTTTTAATCTTATACAGACTAAACAATTATATCTGTATTTTGCATGTACTTTGAATAGCATTTTTGTAATATTTTGTTCGAAATTATCCTTTTTTATACGCCATAGCGTTTTTTTGTACGCATTTATACTGGACTTACTTGTACTGCTGTAATAAATAACTTGTTGATTAAAGTGTAATTTATCATTTTTAAAAGAATCATATGACTATGGTGTTTAAGCTATTCAAGATCTTTGCATAAATAAACTTATTTCAGCACTTATGTACGTGATAAATAATAAGACCTTTTATCTAATCGAGCTACTATTTTCTTTTTGTCTTATAATTATGTTAATGTGTGAGATATATATTTCTTGTTAAACCAAAATAATTATCAGTCTTCGCTATTTCTAGAAATGTTCATTATTATAAAGCTAAGACTATAATCTTGACACTCGTTATCCTCCTTGCATGTTCAACTTATAGTGTTAATAAGCCGAACGGACGCACTTACGCAAACACTGACGCACCCACGCACGTACGCATCTACACGGACCCCTGTTTGGTTTACTCATATCTTAGGCCAGATTTTTTTTTTTCGTTTTACGGGAGCGCCGTACCTAAATATTGCAAAACCCAAATAAGAAAAATATTCAAATTCCTAACTTTATTTTTATTTTTTCCGCCGCCCGTTTTTTGATCTCCGATAGAAAATAAAATTTAGTGTTTTTTTAACTTATTGCTAATTTCACAACAACAACAAATTATCGCGCACAATTTCCAAGATGGCGGAAGCCGGCGCTTCTTGCTTATGATGTTAACTGAAATGTGTTTCATTGTTTTGTGATATCACATGCATATTATATGTGATGATGAAAATAAAACTTGAAACTTGCTATTATCATCATCTAAGCGATTGCAAGGAAAGTGGCCGCCTTTACGAAATTTTAAAGTGGATTTAGTTTGAAGACTGTTGTTTATAAAATCAGTGCGTTTGTCATTTTGTGATATTTATACCAAAGCATAAGATCTCTAAAATATTTCTGTGTGTAGACCTGTTTACACGGGGAAACACTGAGAATTGTAATTTGCTGTACATGTTCCGACTACAGAAAAAGACGAGAATGTGACATTGGATTTGGCTTGTTTGTCTAAAGACAATTAAGTTATACCAACATATCGCATACCATTTTAATGGGCATTGGCTCCTCTTTTCATGTTACTCATTTTAAAATGGATTGTTTGTATGTTGATTAAGAAACTGAAATAAATGGACTCTACTGTGAAATCTGGTAAGTTTGAGTTACATACCTTGTTTCTTTTCTTGTATATCAAAGACATTAAATTTGTTCAGATGTGTTGTTTATCTCAATATATGTACCCACAATGATATTAATCAACATTTTAGACACAAACAATATGCCAGATGCCTTATGTTTTGCCGGTGCAGTTTCAGTGACTATAAAAAGCACGACAAAAGTATATATGCTCATATTAAAATCATGCATATATAATAATTTGTGTAATTTTACTAATTTTTATTTAAAAGTGCAGTGTTAAATACTGTGGAGTTACAGTTGAAGAATATATTTACATGTGGTGTGAATCAGTTGACTTGTGGCGTTTAGGAGTAAAATGAATATCCAAAATTAATGTTGAAATAAGTTCCTTAAACGTGCATTATGACCAGGTTATGCACCAGTCAATTGTAACCACGGCCCCTAGGTCCGGGGGTATAAAGGGGATAACGAGAGAAATGGCGGTTATTTACCTTCCAGGTGGCCCCGCAGTGCTGAGAGAATGCGGTGGTTTTGATTTTGCGCCGAAAATAGTGGGGAATGGGCCTTACCTCAGGGTGCAGGGGATTGGCGTGGATTTGACCAGTAGATGTCGCCTGTCTCTACGCAGGACAGGGTTTTACCAAGGATTAGCTGGACTGAAAGTCAAAGTCTCCGCATTCTCAAGACCTGGGTTGGGGGAGGGGCTGGTTACAATTCAATGGTGCATGATTGAGGCTACTTGTGAAAACGACTTCTTGTTTTGACATTATTATACAGATCTATTATACAACAGGCAGTATGGAGTGCGAAACAAGAGTGCACAACTTCAAACATACATTCTTTAAATGTTTCCGAAAAAAAGAAAAAAATACGAAAAATCAATCTTTTTTTTTTATTTTTTCTCGACGCTCATTTTTCGACATCTTTTTCTTAATTTTATTCCCTCCTCATGGCGCTTAACTTTGAAAACTTTCCGAAAACGAAAAATAAAAAAAAACTCTGGCCTTATTGCATATAAAAAGTTTACATAGCACATTTAAATACAAATATTTCAGCACATATTTCATAAAGTACGCATATTACACTTTGTGCACAGTCTTTCTGCTCAATCGATGCCTCTGTATATACCTTCTTTAATCATAAGTTTATGTTTAGAACACCTGAATCGTGGTAATGCTATTCTATACTTCATAATATTAATATAGTTAAGATTGGGTTCATATATATAACTTTTCCTCATAACTGCATACGATTTTAACTTTCTGCTATTATTAGCATCTTCAAACCAACATAATACGCATTGATCATGAGCACGTTGGATTAACATCTCCAATTCAACTTTCGTAACATTTGCATTATGCTACATATATGTATGTCAAACTCATCTAATAAGCGTTTTACTTGTATGGACAGGTATAAATCTGAAGGTATTTTGATAAGGCGTATTGATGATCACATAAAAATATGCGCTGAATGTTTCTCCAAATAAAAGAATTAATACAAATGTCAAATGGTGAGCAATCTCGAGAGTACTCGGTACAACCTAAGATATTCGTACTAAATTAGTATCAAGATTGCTTGTTTATTGTTTTCATCTGGATGGGTTTATATTTTTATTACGTGAATATTTTGCATGTATGAGAAACGAAATATCACCCACATGACACTTTCAATAACAGATGTAGAGCCACAGTAAGAAATACTAAAAATGCTTGTAAATAGTGTCCAAAGTATTTGGTCAAATCCGACCTTTGGGTAACATCTTTGCGACCTTTGGGAGACATTGAAAATTTTCACCAGAAGGTCATATCTTCTTTCGACCAATAGTCATTGTGCGTTATGTGTATGCTTATTCAAGATTACTTTACGTCGTAAGTTAATTATTGATTTGCAAAACATTTATTATCTGCACAGTTTCAAAGGTCAAGTGATAATTTCAAAAGTTATTTTTTTTATATAATTACGACTTAATGATTATCCGTAATTGTTAATATAACAAAACATAGCTCCCAATTTAGTAGTACTTGTAATTTGCAGTCGATCGTGAAATATAAATGGACTTCGTAGAAAACTTGGCGATACTAAATTTGTGAACATTATATGTGAATATGATATAGTAATTTTAACAGAGACATGCCTATCAGAAAAACATACTATAAATTTAGACATAGGAAATTTTCATTATGAGCCTTTCTTTGGTACTAAATATAAAAATACAAGAAAATATCGTTATAATGGGAGGTATCTCCAGTTATTTTAAGGATAGTTTTAGAGAAAATATTACAATTATTGAAATACATAAAAATGTTATTTTGTAGACTAAAATATGTTTAGGTGTCCTTTCAGCATTCGAAGATTTATATATATGCAGTCTATATTTACCACCAAGTAATTCCACTATTTTAAAATAATTTTAAATATATTTATTTGATCTTATTGAACAGGGAATCGAAATATATAGCATAGTTGCATTAAATGGCTATTTTAACGGCCGCATGGCGGATGAAATTGACTTCTTAAATTTTGTTAATTATATAAACAACGAGCAATTTGAACAAATGTTGACAAATATTATTTTTACACCAATCGTGTATAACATGGAATAAACAAAATATTACATGCAATAAAATGAATACAGTTTCGTGAAGTCAAACGGCATTAATCTTAAAAATATATACGAATACTTATGCCTATTGTTTCTTACTAAATGAAGCCAAATGTATAATTACAGGCAATCGCACATTAAGATCAACATAGTATAGAGATACTGGTTTTATTTAACTTAATTTCGTATCATGATAGTAAGCACATAATTATATTACATTCAGTAGTCAGTACATCATTTCAAAGTTTTGTAGAAACCATTGGTTACCTGTAAGAAATCTAGGATGAAACTAAATTACTTAATATATGTTTTATCGACAATGGTACCAAACATACTTTTGTGTTAAAGAGATGAGCAGCATTGAACGTTAACGCCTGATCGGATTTCACAATCACTAGTTGATTGATAGTCAACTATTATTATTATTATTATATTATTATTATTATTATTATTATTATTATTATTATTATTATTATACCTGATTTATATAGCACTCTTGTCATATGGCAATATACGTTCAAATGTGTTTTACAATACAATAATAATATTGTAAGTATAATATGCTAAGTCTAGCTAATGCAGAACTAGCTTTAAGACCGACCGCCTGGTAGTGTTCTTGATTTGTATATAAGTTGGCTGAAATTTTATCATCAAAGGAATCAAAATAATGGTAAACAACACAAAATGTTGCGTTTTTTAAAACATTGTTTGAAATCCGTATATTTCAGTTCCAACGTGACACGCCTTCACTGTTTAATATATGAGTCTTACTTATTTTACAATGATTGCGAAAACTGTTAATTTACTTATCAGTAAACTTTACTTTCTTCACAATGGACCATTCAACACTGGTTCAGCAAAACGTCGAGGACTATAAGTTTTGGTATTTCAAGCTCCTTGAATATATCCTAAATATTGCACCAATTAAAGATAGTTTGACAAAATATACTTTAGTTTTCCATTGCAAAAAGACTGCAAACAGTTGCACACTTGGTGTTTTATTATTCGTTTTTCATTATCTCAATCAATATACATTTTTAAAGATTGATTTTTTGAAGTTTTACTATGATTTTAGGCTATTATTTCTGCTCAATATACAACATCCGTTCCTGAATGACAATACGTTTTGTATGAGGAACATTTTAATTAACTTATATTTAATTTTAAGCATCTGATACGATAGTAGTAGTATATATAAAATTGGTTCTGCCATAGTGAGCTCAACTTGTGCAGTTCTAAAAAATAGATATAACGTCACACTGATACTTGATTTTGTTGCATATGCAGTCCATTGTGACCGCAAAATCAGAATTATCAATACTATCGGTCAATAACGCAGCTTTCCCGGCTACTTCTAGCATCACATAACAAACAAACAAAACGCAAGTCAATTAGTCCAATAAAACATTTTCAATTAAACAAATCAATCATTTATAAGAAATATGAATGCCCGCGTGTATCACACGCTCGCACACGCGCACATGCACACTCACAGATTACACCATTTTGTATCGATCCATCGATACCATCATGTTATCACATAAAATGTTTATAAACTATTTACAGTAAATTAAGGAACACATACAATGTATTTAAGACAGTATATCGATCAATTAAAACAACTATAATATCGTAAATACAATTAAAGGTTATCTGTTAATATGTATCTAACAAAATTTACACAAAAAATCCAATTTTTTATTTGCATCTGATGTTGTAAAGCAATTCTTACATGTTTTTAGATTTATGTTTATCTATTCGTAAAAGTTCTAAACGTTTATTCTACAAGCATGTTTTCTTCTATTGTTTTGTATGCCTAAAATGAGCGATATCTTCTTCGTTTAGAGACGATGTCCTATGCTGCAGTATAAGATATAGTAATGATTTCTCAAAAATAGCTAGTGTGACGATTTAGTAAGGATTAATATTCAAATGCAGCTGTTTGATACTACCAATGGTTTATATATTGAATCCGTTTTATTTTTTCAAACAATTCTTATTCGCGTTTTAAAGCTGTTATTTCACAGATTGAACGTTGTGACAACTGTTTTAGAACGAGCCAAATTATGTGAAAATGCATGTAAACAAGGCATATAAGAATTCAGACAGAAATTGGTCCCAGATATTTTTTTTATTTAAGTTCGAAATATGATGTTTTATGCATTTGTTGTAAACAGTTAGTAACACTTTTAGCTTTAAATATAAATTTAAGAACGGAACTATGAAAATCTGCGGTCTTTTATCAGCAGTCTTTTATCGCTGGTTTGCAGATATTTAGTACTACGAAAAATTCTGCTCATTTCTGTACTAAAAATAAAAAAAGGTTGTAAAAACGTTAAATCTGTGCTGCTAAGCAATATACTTGTTTGGACCTGTAAGTTAAAGTCTAGTTATTTTCTTCACACGTGATAGCTTTTATTTCCGATACACACCACTCTGATATGCTGTGCAAGAATAGTTTCTACGTACATTTATTTTTTGTGCATTAACGTTAATTATTATGATAAGGTAAGACACCATCCATATACAAGACAATCAGATTTTGTATTTCAAAGGGAATGCCTATGATGTATATATATTTATATATATAAAACATGAGGTGTCCCAGAATGGACCCTTGGTCAACTAAAGAGTTTATAAAATTTCCTGAATATGAAATATCAACTTGATGAATGCCGTTCAAAAACAAAATCAATGTTTAAAGGGATTATAGCAAAAATTATATAATTTTAATTGATGTTTAAGAGTTTCGTGATTAAGAGTTTCAAGAGTTTATTGGCGAATCGGCATGTTTGCCTTTGACCATTTACAAACTATCTAATTATGGCCAAGACACAAAAGTATATTGATTTATAAAGCAATTATGTGATAACATTACATATATATTCAGTGATCAACAAAATCAATTTCTTGGTGTATGATATTTTTCCTGCGATAATTTGAATGGATTATCGGATTTGTTTTGGTCATGTAATTAGAAATTTGGGTTGCATTTATTCTCATCCATCAAAGGTTTAACAATTAAAATCTAACGCATAAAACCATCACTCTGTTCTAATAGATAAGGTTGTTTTAAGCTTATTAAGAATGTTTCGTTCTCAAGGGGATACAGATGTTCTGCAAAGTAGATAAACAAATATCTGCTATTTATATATGCAGTGTAAACAGTAACTTCGCCATATCTCCTCAATCCTTAGATGCTGGTACAAATAGGTTTACATATAACATGTCATTTCCTGCTTCAAGTTTCCTGCCTATTTATAACTGACCAACATTTAGAATTTAAGAGAAGTCATCTATCATTAGTTGATAGTGAATTTCAGATAATGATTTAGAATTGTTTTAATGTTTTATTTGTATTGATTAACATTTATATTGATGCATTGATTACATTTTAGAATAACATCAAAATGACGAATCTACTATGAGTTCATATATTAAAGTAAGGTACATGTTTTCCATAACAACAAGACGTTTTCTTCGTGTCTAGATAAAAATGCTCTGGGTTACTACTAGATAAAAATTTCAGACGAAACACTTTAAATAAAACATAACCCGAACAAACGTCTTGTAATCAATTATTCCGACATAAAAGCGGAAATCTGTTAAGCAAATATAATCTATTGTTCAAATGGACGGCAAAAATCATAAAATACGTCGAAATGTGTTATCATGTACTGATAAACCCAAATCAGTTCAGCGTTAAACCTCCTCACCAAAAACAAACATCTTAATCTGATGGTGTATGGTTTACAAGCGGCATATCTAACTAGTTTTCCCCAAATTCTCAAGATCAAATATTGTATCCCAAAATAATATTTTAACATGTAAATGTTCATTCGAAGACAATAAACGTAGTTACTCATACTTAATACGTAATACACTTACATCTGCAATAACCTGAGTCGACTATACTTAAAAAAACAGTTGTAATTAATATCTTCTTTCCATCAACTTGAGTGCTTAGTTGCTAAATTCAAATTCATTCTTCGATATCAGTAATGACTAAAGTGTATCGCATGACAGTGAGCATCTACAGAAACTTTTAAAAATGCAGTCAACTTATAAATCACTGTAACTGAGGTTCACTCCATGTGTGAGCGACATGAACCTTATATAGGCCCTATTTTAACCAACGAAGGATAACGGATAAAAATAAAAACAATAAATAACGCAGCTTAAAACAAATAACTATGCGGGTTACGTCGAAATATAACATATATCCAAGGTATTAATAAATAATATTACCGTAACAGCAAATTAGGAAATATTTCATGAAGGCTGATGAATGGTGAATTACTTAACATTCGTTATTAATATAATATAATAGTATATGTTATGAATAATATGGTTCATAATACTAGAACGATGTGGTTTGACTTTTTAAGACCGGATACTGGTACGAAGGGGACAACTTGAACTACCATCTTATATCAGCAAACAAGGGCCAGATTAGAGAACCACGTATTTTTCTATTATAAGCCAGTTTGTTGACTCTGGATGGGTTTCATGCTATTATAAAGACGCGATGTGGCACCCGAAGACCGGACAAAGGCACGTAGCGGAAATCTAGTGCTCAGACCTGATCCCAACCAATGAAGGCGCTTTGGGTAGATTTACTATTTAAATAAAAATACATAAATGGTCTTGTACCGCAGATGTTTCTATACCAGTGTAGGGAGAGATTTTAGGGTTTGTGCATATGCTAACATGTATAAAAGCCTCTAACACTTAATATTGATGGCCACTATTATGATGAAATATAAAGAAAAGTACGCTATATTATATTATAACTTAAGTACACCGCGTAATTTTGACGTCTTATAAATACGCTCTGCTAATCTTGGTTCCCGTCTTTATTTTAGAAAACGTAAACATTGTATTATAGACCACATTTTGTCAATTTTAGAATCATTTCAGTGCGCAAACTTTGTCATTTTTAAAGTGCTTAAGGACTAGTTTAAAAATGTTTATCATTATTAACCCATCCTGTGGTTCATGCGTTAATCGCACTGGTGTCACAGTAGGGGCCATTTTCTGTGTACTCGTGTATCGTGTTCAGAGCCATTTAGAGTAGACGCTTTGCTATTAGAAATTGGCATTGTCTTATTAACACATTTAAACAATGTGCTTAGCCAATGTATTTATTAATTAAGAATTATTTTTAAATAGTTATATGACATGTATTTAAATCCATTTTGATTGAATGGTCACCATTGTTCTATCCAAATTGTGACGCATTCCGGATAAATTGTATAAACGGACTATCTACATACTAGTAACTCTTTTCCTTATTTAAAGGCATTATGATACAATCACCATTTGAAAGCAACATAAACTAAAAGACAAGATGTATTGGTGCATTTCTATAGCTTCACAGCTCGCCACCTAGATCGGAGATCAAATAAGCTAAACAAGCGCCTTGGCAATAGTGCATAGTCAAGAGAAGTCATAATTAAGATTTATATCACGGAATATCAATAGTCTTTCAATAACAAAAGTTATATAACAGCCTTTTAGACAGTATTTATAAGTTTGATATCATATTTTCAACAGACACATTGACTTCTAAACATACTTATATTTTTTTATTTAAGCATTTAAATTGAAATAAGCGGTGGCATACCAATGTCTTTGTTATACTTCTTTTTTACCCTATAAACAACAACACAAATGTGCAATACCAGACGAGTTGTTTATTAGATGATGACGTGAAGCCAGGTTAAGTAAGTATAAAACGAGCACATGTATTTATGTAGAGCACAACACAATGAAATTCACTGGCAAAGTCCTATGCAGTGCAACCGACCGGCCAGGCAAAACCAGAGACGGTTAACTCTGGAAACCTGTGTTCGTTTGTCAAGTGTCGATCCACAACGTATGAATGTCGAACCTCATTAATTTGTCTGGTTTCAAATATGGATATAAAACAGTGAAACAAAATCACTAAAAATATTGAAGTGAAAATTTAGGTTACGAAGTGAACTGAATGAAGTCGACTGGTAGAATGACTCTTCACGCTAATATACCAATATAGCACGAAATCCTCGTGCAAGACTGACCACTACTGTATTCAAATAATATCATTTCGCCAAGACAAATATTTCACGCTATACTAACGAAACGCGTGAAATGAATATTATCATCACAAATCATTTAGCAAATATTTTGAAATTGCTGAGAAAAACCGATAAAGTAACTGTTAACTATTACGATATGATCAATTTGATTGTTTTCGGTTTTGAAAAGGATTACCAACTTAATAAATGTTTGGTTACAGCGGATGGCAGTAGCTCTAAATCATAGATTACCTAACATTCGACGGGTAATCAGCTGTCAGATTGTGCTTACATTCCACCACGTGATTCAATAGATTAGGTGTTAGTTACACAAGGTAAACGCTTCATCGAGTTATGTCAATCCAAATTTGATATTTGTGTTATATGTCGACTGCACACCGATCAGGTATGGGCGAATATACATTTTATTAAAAAAGAATCAATCAGGCGTATTGGATTATTAAATACTTCAGCTTCAAAATATATTTTCTGTTTCAGACTTTCAAATACAAGATTAGACCGAATTTTCGAATCAATCATGGATCGTTTTCGCTTGTAATAAGCAGTTGGGGAAAATAAATGCCAAAAATAATAGTAAGAGTATTAATATCAATAATGATAATCCAATTTAATGGAATCCATCCAAAATTGAAGAACTTAAAAGTAGTTTGTCATTCAAATGTAACCAATTGTCTTGATTTGTAGAACAATTAGATTCTAATTAAACATTGACGGTTCAACAAATTCGTTCATACAGATAATTCAAATTCGTCTTTGTGTCGGTCTGCCAAAAAACAAAATGATACAACTTCTAGAAAATCGCTTCCAAAAAAGCCTTGAGAGCATGAGCAAAATATACCTTAACGATTTTTAGAAACAAAATAAAAACGAATATAAAAAAGTCAACCAAAATCTGAGAATCAAAATGCGTCGGATTTATATGATAATTTCAAAACACTATATAGTACTTAAGATTATACTAACAACTCAAAATTAAGAGCAAACATTTGCGATGACAATCTTGATAAAAAGGTCATTTTGGCAGATAAATGAAACTGTAATGCTGAAATCTATAAAATCATATTTACAGATATATCACCGTTTCTACTGAAACTATTAAATCGCATCTTTACCACAGGAGAATATCCCAGATCCATTTAGGGAAGAATATTAGTACCTGCATTTAAAGGGAGCAATGAAGACGACCCAAAGAACTATAGAGGTCTGAGTGTAGGATGATATCCCCCCGGATGATTGTCCCCCAGACATTAGCCTCTAGGACCATATCCCCCCGGATGATAGCCCTCCCAGACAATAGCCCCCCCCCAGACAATAGCCCCCCTGCATATATATAAATGACTTTACATATATACACTCTTTTAAATTTGCATATTCATAAAACTCATAAAACATAAAAAAATGCCATTTATTTGTCCTTTGACTTATATAGGGCGACAAGCAAAATCTTCATTTAGCATTGGATTGTGAAATGTAAATGACTCAAAGTATAATTATAAACTGGACAAAAGATAAATACCCTTTATTTAAGTAGTATTTAACGTTCAATTAGGCAAACAACTTTGATGTTTCCACCCCACCATGTGAATAGTATACTATTATGCAATTAATGTGTTTGGTCAATCAGTAATTATCAACTGGATTGCACTAAAACATCTTCAAAAGAAATAAAACATATAATGTCATTATCGCATTAAGGATTATCACCCTATTAAATAATTAAAGGTCAATGCTAATGCTAATTAAAGGTGGGAACTTACTGATCAAAGATTATTAAATAAGTGCTTAGTCAACAAATAACAGAAAACAATTAACTTTTAAAATAATAAATGTTTCATTGTAAAATCACATGCATTTTCCGTTTATTTTTCACTAATCATGATTTTTTTTCATTGATTAATGCCTTTGGGTTGTTTCATTTTATAATAAAAATCATTGTTTTGCAAATTTGCTTAAATAAACTGGTTAAAATATGCATTATTTTGGGGGATATCGTCCGTTTTTTCACTAAGACGTGGGGGCTATCTTCCGAGAGGGCTATGATCCTAGGGGCTAATGTCGGGGGGGGGGGGGCAATCATCCGGGGGGGGATATTATCCGTACCTCTCATTAATATTTTTTTTTGATATCAACCCTCATTGATATTTTTCGAACTTTAATTCTCCAATATTTCTTAAACGATTGACGTGGACCAGTCTTAATAAAACTATTAAAAATCAATTTCAAAAAGGCAAGTCTACGATTTATTGATATTTTACTAGGGATGGCAACGAGTACCCGAGGACTTGAATACTCGATCGAACGTCCGAGTACTTGAGTACCAAATCACTACTCGAGTACTCGGGAACAAATCTATAAAAATCACCAAATTCACGATTAACAGACAAAATATCAGATCTGGTTATTTGCCAAGAGGACAATTTACGGTCCCTCTAATCCCCGCTGTGTACACAATTGACCTCATTCAATTAGTTGACTATTGTTGTGATAGTTGCAAACTGTCAACAAAGGACCTCTATTTCAAATTAGCACTGATGTCAATTAGCGAAGTTTTGATAGAGGTACTTTCACCTACACAATTCTATTGTATACCAATTAGAGACCTTTCACCAAACAATGGACGCTAACGAGCGAAAGAGTATCGAATGTTACGAGAATTGATTTCTTAATGGGCGTATTTTAACTATTTTTGCAATGATTATCACAATTGATTGGTTGATATTTTAAATCAAGAATTATGAATATTAATGAGGTAAACAACAATTACACAGTACAAAAAGCTATCATTTAAAAAAAAAATGTAGAGTAAACAACTAAACAACTGAACTTCGTATTGAATTTCGTTCACTATTTTTATGTATGCTATTAATTTTCGTTCATTGTAATTGTGATTGTTGTTCATTTATGCGGTGCATACTTGTATAAAATGAAACGAATAAGACAGATTAAAAGCCTGAAACAACATTTGTTTTGTTTTTATATCATTTTTTGTTAAAATACGTAATGAAAGTTTACTTTAAAGGTGAAATTGACCAATAATACGACCAACGCACAATATACGTCATTAACGATACATGTATACACAATCTTGTCTTTGCGAACATATATTCAATTCTTCCGAGTAATCGAGTACCCGGGTACTCGATCGAACGATCGTCCGAGTACTAGAGTATTAACTTTACTACTCGTTGCCATCCCTATATTTTACATTCAATTATGATTTTGATCGAAATAATACGACAAAGAATAATTGACATATATGGAATGCAGATATTAATGAATCGAACAGACTAGAAACATATCGCTGGTATAAAAATGAACTCAAGCATGAAAATATCTAAAAAGTATGCACATGAATAAATATAAAACGGTCGTTACAACATTTCCTCACATGACCTTTTAATCGAAACAGGAAGACAGCATCACTTTCCAAAAAAATATAGAATATGTAGCTTTTGTAATATGAATGTCATCGAGATGAATATCATTTTGTATGTCAAAAACATCATAATCTACGAAATCATTGCTGTAAACCATATTTTTGCTTTTGGCCAACAAAACAAAATGTATTACCCTTTTTCCTCAGACAGCGGAAAAAAATATGCCAAGTTAGTAAATATTCATTGTATGCAACTTTGTTACGATCGAGAACATTATTATGTTAAGAATTTGATACTATGAAACAGAAAGTTTATTTTTGACTTAAACATAAAAAAGCTCATCGTTATATTATATGAATACAAAACAGAAATATAGAGTGCACACACATAAACAATCAAACTATATATAGTTTAATGTATAACACGTTTTAAATGATTTTTTATCATTGACAGAAATTTTAGAAATTACTCAAAAATCGAAAGAATAAAAGAGTAAAAGGAAAATATCAACCAAGTTAATCACATAATTCAGCGTGCATGATGGTTATAATGATATCACGATGATATGTTTCATATGTTTTTGCATTTTGTCTTTGAACGTTATATATCATTGACCAGAACAGAACATTTATTGTTAACTTTAACATTTACAGTTCATCGTTGTTACAATAACATAACACATTGCATGGCAATAGTTGATAGATGCGAGATTGCATTATACATATATCGTATAAACTATCAATGATTTCAAAATGTTAAAAATTAAGCATTATTATTCAAAGCAGTATATCGTAGCTTAAATGTATGTTTGGAATACAAAGCTAGTTTTCGAAGACATGCAGCGTTTTCCGAGTTGAATAATTGAATGAATTTAAACATGCTTGGTCTTGCATAGAATAATTTAGTTATATTTTATTTCCTTATGCCATTATATTTCGGACAAATCAAAACAAAGTGATATTCATCTTCGATATCATTATGAACACATAAAATACATTTACGTTGATTTCTTTCAATATTAACATATCTGCCTTTTTCAATATTTAACATATGAGAAGACAATCTAAATCTAGCAATAATATTCCTAAGTCTATAGCTATACAATTTATCTATACACGATGACATATGAATAGTGAATTGTAGTTCTCTGTATAACACTAATGAACTTTATGAGTTTATATAAGTTTTCCAATGTCCAATAAATGAGTCGATTAATCTTCTTCTAAAAAAAGAATAAAATAATCAATATAAATCGACTCCGGATATGTGTGCGTACATTAGAATACCACTTGTTTGAATTTTGCGTTATTTTCCGCACTGTATCGAAGGCTTTGCAATGTTTTGTATAAAAAGGAACTGTCTGTTTTAAATTAATCCGTTTAAGAAAATATTTTACAATTCTTAGATGTCTAGTAAAATACAGAGGGTACCGTCCTAGTTCACCATATATTGCAGAGTTACTAGTGCTTGTTTTTACACCATTTAATGCTGAATAAATGTTATGTAAAAATATGGAACACAAGACAATTGAAATAAAGATCAATACCCAGAAGTTATTCACACTAGTTTCGGGTCGGGTATCAATTGTCACTTAAAGAAGGCTTGAAATAGGCCTTGGGACATTACAATGATATTAAATAAAACATAATTGTTTTGTAGCGAAATCTAAATGAATGCCTCATTGTAATATTTTATGTTTAAGTCAAATGTATTAGACCTACATTAACGGAAACAATATCAATTTTTAGAATCAAAAAACAAAAACGTGTGCAGAAATGACATTAACATCGTTTAAGGATTTTATTTTGAATTATGTCTATATTTATAAATATACCAAATGTCCTAAATATCTAAAATATAACATCAAATTCACTTTAGCAATTGAAAAAAAATCATCCTAATAACTTGCTTATAATTCCTCTCCAAACGTAAACGCAAATGCATTTGTAGCATGTGGTTGAGTATTGATAATAATCGGATAAGACCATTAAACCCCGTTGGTGTTTACAGAAGCCACGCGTCCAGTACATTTTTCAATAGAGGGTGCTTATCTCTGTAGCGGATTCGGATCGTTGATTGGTCGGCCTTGTTATTTCGAATCCGCCTACCGTCTTGTGATGGGAATTTGCACAAGCGGTCTATTTTAAGTCAGCTTAGTTTAAGCGTTTATTACTCAAATCTCTCGCATTGTTTATAATTAAAGAAGTTTTAATGACACAAAATAATGGCCGGCTTCGTTAAAAAAACGAATGGAAATTTTGCAATTTTTCAAGATTGTTTTAATGTCTTTGTTAATCAATAATTGACTCTGATTGTTTTCTGACCGAACAAGCTTAGAAGTCTTATTCAAATAATTAATTGAAAAACGCACTGCAAGTTATATGATTAAAACAAACAACATACAATCAGTCTTATATTCCATTTTTACATGTTTATCTGTTGCTATTTTATCACAAATGGTGTACCTCCAATAAAAAATACAAACAAAAATCGTTATAGTGGATGTTTCTCCATTTATTTTAAGGATAGTGTTAAAGATAATATTACGATTATTGAAAGGCATACCAATTGTAAAACTAAACAGGAAATCGAAATATATAGCACTGATTATATACTTGCATTAAATTGCAATTTAAACGGCCGCATGGCGGATGAAATTGGCTTCATAAGTTTTGATAATAATATAAACAACGAGCAATTCGAACAAATGTTGACAAATGTTCCTACATAATAAGTAAAGATAAATGTTCAGACAACCACGGAAAAACGTTACTAGTAAGGATAGTAAAATAAGCGACTTTACTTTCAATAAAACTAAAGCAAATAACCCGGTAGATTATTTTTTCATTAACTATCGATATTTCTCTCTTTTGAGCAACTTTGAAATACTTCCTTCCACACAATTCTATGACCACTCGGCAATAACAATATGTTTATAAGGTATTTGTTTACAAACAGGAATTCAAGTACTTGATCAATTGGATATCCCCAGTATACACATTGCGTGTGATAACAATAAACGTAATTACAGTCGCACAGTAACGATTAACCGCGTTTAATAATAATAATGATAATAATAATAATAATAATAATAATAATAATAATATAGAATTGCTAACATGGCAATAACAAAAACAAAACAGTTTTGAAAAAAAATGAAAACTCAGTACAAGAAAAGTATACTCAGCTCAGAAGGCTTATCTATAGATGAGTTGTATAAGCATTTTAGAAACCTTTTGGTGCTGCGAAAAATTAAAACAAAAAGTGCCTTTTAAGGCGTATGAGTCGCTAGATGGGATAATCTCGGAAACAGAACTTAAGAATTTTATATCTTCTATAGCGAAAGAGCCCCGGCATCAATATGTTAATGGCGTTTTATTTTAAGAATTCATTTGAAATTAGTTCCGCCAAATTTGCTCAAATTGTACAACATAATGTTAAATAACGCAGAATACCCGGACTCATTAGGAGAGGGTAATAATAACACCAATATATAACATAACAGAACGCGTGGTAACGCGAGTGAATATAAAAATTCTAGACGCATAGCGTTAAGCAATATATTAAGTAAGGTGTAAAAATTGCGACCCAAACTTAAGTGCAATCGGAAGTGACAAAATGATAAATATGATAGGTTTTCATCTCGGCAGATCGGCCACTGATGCCAATGAATTCATATTCGATTACAGTCGAAACTCGATGTCTCGGTATCGCAAGGCTCGATATCCTCGTTGGCTCGAACACGATTTAAAGTGTTTGTTTTTTCAATATGTTCATATAAAATTCGATCGGTTAGCTTGATATTTTGAGGTTAAATATTTCTCAACGCTCGATGTCATTTTGCGGTCTCTAGTAAACATTTAACATTTTGTTTTGTTTGTATTACTCGATGTCAGTTTTCACACCTTAATTTGTTTGCTTGGCTAAGCCGAGGCGCTGATCGATTAATTTTGCTTGATTGGTATTATAATCATTATCAGATTTAAATGGTTTAACAGTTTGAGCAAACATACTTTCACTTTAATTTCTGTCTTTAGCTGGTACGAATACAGACGTTTAAAGTATGTCAGAGTCAAGTTTAAGTTTTATTAGCATAAACATAAAAAATGTCATTGACGTACAGTCATGTGTTAAACTATGCTCTGCTGTCGAGTTGGAATTTTCCCAATTTTTCGACGTAACAGTCGGTCTGAAACAAGGAGAACCTCTTTCTCCTCTTTTATTTATATTGTTTATAAATGATATATTTGAGAATTTAAATTTTCAAGCATTTACTACTAAGGATTAAGATCTTTTATCAATGTATATGATTTTATTCGCTGATAATATAGTATTATTTACCACAGATCCAGCAAGTTTACAAGCCCAGATGGATGCTATTTACCATTATTCTGTTAAATGGGGTTTAAAAATCAATGTAAATAAAACTAAAATTTGTGTTTTTGAAAATCGGAAGCAAGCTAGAAATGTACAATTCTATATTAACAATGAATTGGTAAATATAAAAGATAACTTTACTTATTTAGGTGTTAACTTTGATTATACAGGCAATATGTCACATGCAGTAAAAATGCTAAATGATCAAGCTCTAAAGGCCTACCATAGTCTCTTGTCATTGTTTGACAAAGTTCATCTCGATGTTAAAACCATATTGTCTTTGTTTGACTCTATGGTTGTTCCAATTTTACTGTACGGTTCAGAGGTATGGGGGTATATAACTTTAAGGAAGTTGACAAGCTACACATTAGATTTCTTAAGTATATTGTAGGTGTAAAGCAACAAACCCCTAACGCTGCTGTATATGGTGAGCTTGACAGATTTCCATTATCCATTTTATGCAAGGAACGATCTGTTAAATTTTGGTTAAAAGTAAAAAGATGTAAATTCACCAATACATATGGTATATAATAATTGAATGCTAATATAAATAATTCTTCTTGGGCAAAGAGAATAAATTCCATTATTGATCATCTTGGTTTTATGGATATAAGACTAAACTTCGATGTAAACATAAATTATCTTCCTTTACTTAAATGTAGAATTCGTGATCAGTTTATTCAAAAATGGAATGCTTCTATAAATAGTACGCCAAAACTTTCATTATATTGTAAACTTAAAGAAAAAAAATCTTTTGAAAATTATCTTGTACAAATTAAAAATGATAGGCAAAGAAAATATATGACTTGTTTTAGATTATCAGCACATAATCTTGAAATTGAAACTGGTAGATATATTGGTACTGCCAGAGTTGACAGAAAATGTAAATGTTGTTCTTCAAATATGATAGAAGACGAGTATCATTTTATGTTATGTTCTATACTATACAATAGATAGAGACAAACTCACTTAGGCAACACCTCCTAGCCTTCTATAAATATGTTAAAATCTGTTTTACTAAACAAATCAACTAGTAAGTTTTGCAATGGAATTAAGAAAATCTACCCTGGAAACTTAACTGTTTCTAAAATTGAATGAAATAATTAAGTATAAACCAAGTGGCTTATTATTATGGATTTTTTTGCTTTATGTTCTTGTGTCTTTTTTGTATTATGATATGTACTGTATTAATGAATCGTTGTGTGTTTCTATTTGTGTATATTATCACCATGACTATGTGTTTAATGGCAATAGGCATTTGTATGCCGATATTTGCCAATAAACTTTGAATATTTGAATATTGCTATTATATATAATACAAGTTATCATTAACTTTTCCATTTACACAATAATAATTTAAGTTTGTAAATAACATGCCTGATGAAAATATAGGGGTTGAATATTGTTGAATACATGTATAAGAACAAATTTGACATAAATATCTCATTGATAAGAACGTGCACGAGGATTTCGTGTTTAACAAATCGTCCACTGTGTAAATTTAATAGAATGATACATGCTATTATATGTTTGATTATATTAATTAAGTTAAGATTGGGCTCACATACAACACTTATTTTCATAAGTACATACACTTTCTAGCTTTTTACTATTATTAACATCTTGAAACCAACAAAGTATGCATTTATCATAAACACGTTGGATTAACATCTCCAATTCAACTTTCGTAACATTTGCATTATGTCACATTTATGTATGTCCAAACTCATCTATTGTGCGTTTTAATGGTAATGCCAGTACAGGTATAAATCTGATTGTGTTTTGATCAGGCGTCTTCAGATAAAATTATTGCCCTGAAGGTTTCTCCAAATGGAAGAATTAATACAACTGTCAAATGTTGAGCAATCTTGAGAGGACTCGGTACAACCTAAGCTATTTACACGTATTCCTACTAACTTAGTATCAAGATTAGTTGTTTATGTTTTCTATGGATGGGTTTATATAATTTTATTGCGTAAAAAAAAATAAAAAAAATATCAAATTATTTCATATTATCAAACTTGTCATATTGTGAACTGTACGAGATGCACACGGTAATACTTAGTCTTTAGGAGATAACGTAGCAAACAACAAACGAGGTTAACAAGTCTTTCTTTAACGTATAAATATACACATACAATACGCAATACCGCTTGGCTCAATATTCGCGAGGCTCGAAGTATTATGGCCAGTCCCTGATATATCGAGACAACGGGTTTCGTTTGTATATATATAAACGTCTTATTTGGTACGCGTCAAAGAAATTTAATTTGAAGTACCATGTTATTCATATTTGTTTTTTACAATAAACGATGCCTTATTTAAAAGTCCTAAGTAGGGAATTAATAAGGTGTGATATCTTGCAAATTTAAAAAGCAAAAATCAATTCTCCATCCGACTCAAAACGCGTGTAGCCTCTTCATCAGAACGTTGGTTCAAAAACATAACAAAACTCAGATATATTTATCAAATAACAACTGGGATAATAAAACATGTTACATAAAAATACGTTAGCAATAATATACTATTATTAAACGCGCATTGACTATTAGCGAGAAGAAAAAATGAACTACTGGTGAAAATTTTCAGTGTCTCCCAAAGGTCGCAACGATGTTACCCAAAGGTTGTATTTGTCAAAATACGTTTGACATTATTAACAAGCATTTTTTAGTATTTCCTTAATGTTGCTCTACATCTGTTAATGAAATTGTCATGTCAACGGGGTTCGACTGTATATATGATTAAAAACGTCTTTTTTGGTACGCGGCTAAAACAATAATTCGAAGTTACATGTAATCCATTCAATTGGTATATAAATTCGAAACAAAATGTAAAGAACACATAACTTAGTTCACATGAGGTCTCGTCCCTAGTCTGTATCTAAAAGGTCGACAATTAGTTTGTTGAGGTAACTATGTGTTAAACTCATGACTAGTATGGAACCTGTGATGTGCCTAGTAGTATTAGGTCGACAACAAGCAGGCGGTGATCTTCAAAGGTTCACCTCAAGCTTCATACGTTCATAACATGTGGCTATTGGGTGGACTACCAGCTGGCGGAGGTTACTATATTTCCAGCCTTCTGCCCAGGTTATTTGTGTCCCTAATATGTGCCAACAAGGGCCCCGGGTTATGGCCTAAGTACATGCAGTTTATGTCTAATATTTCCCTTATATGTGTAAACTAGGACAACAGCCGGTAGGCGGCGGTCACCATTTGTTCAGATTAGGCTTAGTATAAGCTCATTCGGAACTCCTCGGCCATTTTTATCGAAAACAACCTCGGATGTTTGTCGGTACATCAGTTAAAGTAGTTCGATTTTTTTTAATTAAATCATTTTAGAAATGTAGTGTTTTAGAATTGTGTTTACTGATCTATGTTTAAACTGATTGTCATTGAAGTATATTATTGCAAACATAATTAAGATTTCCAAGAGTAAAGTCATAAAGTTTAACTACTAAATCAAATCACTACGCGATCTACTTGCAGCGGACGTAAACGTACCTCTTTTTTAGTATGTAAACCGTCCAAATACATCCGAGGTTGTTTTGAAAAAAATGGTCTGAATGAGTATAAGCTATGGTCCAAGGTCATGCCGGAAGTCACTATACATTCAGTTTAGGACTAGTAAGTCTCTTTTATGCATATGCAAGGGTGTCAAGCATTTACTACTAAGGATTAAGAACTTTTATCAATGTATATGATTTTATTCGCTGATAATATAGTATTATTTACCAAAGATCCAGCAAGTTTACAAGCCCAGATGGATGCTATTTACCATTATTCTGTTAAATGGGGTTTAAAAATCAATGTAAATAAAACTAAAATTTGTGTTTTTGAAAATCGGAAGCAAGCTAGAAATGTACAATTCTATATTAACAATGAATTGGTAAATATAAAAGATAACTTTACTTATTTAGGTGTTAACTTTGATTATACAGGCAATATGTCACATGCAGTAAAAATGCTAAATGATCAAGCTCTAAAGGCCTACCATAGTCTCTTGTCATTGTTTGACAAAGTTCATCTCGATGTTAAAACCATATTGTCTTTGTTTGACTCTATGGTTGTTCCAATTTTACTGTACGGTTCAGAGGTATGGGGGTATATAACTTTAAGGAAGTTGACAAGCTACACATTAGATTTCTTAAGTATATTGTAGGTGTAAAGCAACAAACCCCTAACGCTGCTGTATATGGTGAGCTTGACAGATTTCCATTATCCATTTTATGCAAGGAACGATCTGTTAAATTTTGGTTAAAAGTAAAAAGATGTAAATTCACCAATACATATGGTATATAATAATTGAATGCTAATATAAATAATTCTTCTTGGGCAAAGAGAATAAATTCCATTATTGATCATCTTGGTTTTATGGATATAAGACTAAACTTCGATGTAAACATAAATTATCTTCCTTTACTTAAATGTAGAATTCGTGATCAGTTTATTCAAAAATGGAATGCTTCTATAAATAGTACGCCAAAACTTTCATTATATTGTAAACTTAAAGAAAAAAAATCTTTTGAAAATTATCTTGTACAAATTAAAAATGATAGGCAAAGAAAATATATGACTTGTTTTAGATTATCAGCACATAATCTTGAAATTGAAACTGGTAGATATATTGGTACTGCCAGAGTTGACAGAAAATGTAAATGTTGTTCTTCAAATATGATAGAAGACGAGTATCATTTTATGTTATGTTCTATACTATACAATAGATAGAGACAAACTCACTTAGGCAACACCTCCTGGCCTTCTATAAATATGTTAAAATCTGTTTTACTAAACAAATCAACTAGTAAGTTTTGCAATGGAATTAAGAAAATCTACCCTGGAAACTTAACTGTTTCTAAAATTGAATGAAATAATTAAGTATAAACCAAGTGGCTTATTATTATGGATTTTTTTGCTTTATGTTCTTGTGTCTTTTTTGTATTATGATATGTACTGTATTAATGAATCGTTGTGTGTTTCTATTTGTGTATATTATCACCATGACTATGTGTTTAATGGCAATAGGCATTTGTATGCCGATATTTGCCAATAAACTTTGAATATTTGAATATTGCTATTATATATAATACAAGTTATCATTAACTTTTCCATTTACACAATAATAATTTAAGTTTGTAAATAACATGCCTGATGAAAATATAGGGGTTGAATATTGTTGAATACATGTATAAGAACAAATTTGACATAAATATCTCATTGATAAGAACGTGCACGAGGATTTCGTGTTTAACAAATCGTCCACTGTGTAAGTTTAATAGAATGATACATGCTATTATATGTTTGATTATATTAATTAAGTTAAGATTGGGCTCACATACAACACTTGTTTTCATAAGTACATACACTTTCTAGCTTTTTACTATTATTAACATCTTGAAACCAACAAAGTATGCATTTATCATAAACACGTTGGATTAACATCTCCAATTCAACTTTCGTAACATTTGCATTATGTCACATTTATGTATGTCCAAACTCATCTATTGTGCGTTTTAATGGTAATGCCAGTACAGGTATAAATCTGATTGTGTTTCGATCAGGCGTCTTCAGATAAAATTATTGCGCTGAAGGTTTCTCCAAATGGAAGAATTAATACAACTGTCAAATGTTGAGCAATCTTGAGAGGACTCGGTACAACCTATACTATTTGCACGTATTCCTACTACCTTAATATCAAGATTAGTTGTTTATGTTTTCTATGGATGGGTTTATATAATTTTATTGCGTAAATAAATTTTAAACAAAAAATCAAATTATTTCATATGATCAAATTTGTAATATTGTGAACTGTACGATATGCACACGGTAATAATAGGTCTTTGGGAGATAACGTAGCAAACAACAAACGAGGTTAACAAGTCTTTCTTTAACGTATAAATATACACATACAATACGCAATATCGCTTGGCTCAATATTCGCGAGGCTCGAAGTATTATGGCCAGTCCCTGATATATCGAGACAACGGATTTCGATTGTATGTGTATTTCAAAACGTCTTATTTGGTACGCGTCAAAGAAATTTAATTTGAAGTACCATGCTATTCATATTTGTTTGTAACAATAAACGATGCCTTATTTAAAAGTCCTAAGTAAAGAATTAATAAGGTGTGATATCTAGCAAATTAAAAAAGCAAAAATCAATTCTCCGTCCGAATCAAAACGCGTGTAGCCACTTCATCAGAACGTTGGTTCAAAAACAAAACAAAACTCAAATATATTTATCAAATAACAACTGGGATAAGAAAAACATGTTACATAAAAATACGTTAGCAATAATATATTATTACTAAACGCGCATTGACTATTAGCGAGAAGAAGAAATAACCTTCTGGTGAAAATTTTCAATGTCTCCCAAAGGTCGCAAAGATGTTACCCAAAGGTTGTATTTGTCAAAATACGTTTGACATTATTACCAAGCTTTTTTTAGTATTTCCTTAATGTTGCTCTACATCTGTTAATGAAAATGTCATGTCAACGGGGTTCGACTGTATATATGATTAAAAACGTCTTATTTGGTACGCGGCTAAAAAAATAATTCGAAGTTACATGTAATCCATTCAATTGGTATATAAATTCGAAACAAAATGTAAAGAACACATAACTTAGTTCACATGAGGTCTCGTCCCTAGTCTGTATCTAAAAGGTCGACAATTAGTTTGTTGAGGTAACTATGTGTTAAACTCATGACTAGTATGGAACCTGTGATGTGCCTAGTAGTATTAGGTCGACAACAAGCAGGCGGTGATCTTCAAAGGTTCACCTCCAGCTTCATACGTTCATAACATGTGGCTATTGGGTGGACTACCAGCTGGCGGAGGTTACTATATGTGTAAACTAGGACGACAACCAGTAGGCGGCGGTCAAATTTATGCGATCAAATCAGGTCTGGTATGTCTTTATTTGTGCCGAACAGAGAGACTACCAGTAGGCTGATTCACTAAATGTGCACATGAGGGTGACAATCGGTACGTGCAAGCTATTATACATTTACTCAGGCCCAGTATGTTCCAATGATAAAGATACTTGCGCATTAAGCAGTATGGCCTGCTAATGTTTGAGCTTGAATGATGACCTTATTTATGACCCCTATGACACGCGGAGGTCACTGCATATTCACTTTAGGTCAAGTACGTCACAATTATGTCTCTATTAGTGCGAAAACCAGTAGTTTGATGTCACTTTATGCCCAGTTCACGTCTAGTAACTCCCTATAATGAGTAAACTATGGCAACAATCAGAAGTATGAGGTCATTATATACTCTCCTCAGGCTCAGGGAATGTTTTTTCAGGTAAAGACTCGGACATGTTTTGTCCCAAGATTGAAATGTCTCTTTTATGATCCCAAAATTTCGACAACTAGTTGGCTGAGGTCTTCTGGTCTTCTATTCAGGGATAGAATGCCGCTATTATGTTCCTACTCGGGCGACATGTAGTATGCTGCGGTTTAAGATATATGCCATCTCGGTTATCAACCAGTAGGGAGATAATTTTGTGTTCAGCATAGGCTGGTTATTTATATGATTTTTGTATAATGTCTAAAATATATTATAAACAAATCCGATCTTTTGGTAATATTGTTGCAACCTTTGAAAGACATGAAATGATGTTACCAGATGGTCAAATCTTCTGTTTTCCGAAAGTAAGTTTTGTGTTCAAAAAGAATATAGTTTTGCATACGAGTTTTTACATGTAATGTTATCGCATTTCTTATTTTTATTGTGTTTTATATTTTTGTCGTTGTAAATCCATGGTTCTAATGCTGTGTAAATGCATTTTTATATAACTGGACATAAAGGAATATCTGATATTTACGTTCCTAGACATGACATGAATATTTAACCTCTGCCTAAAAGTATTGTTTAGGTCTCAGAAAATCTGTGGTCAGTAACAGTAGTACGTGTCATGCTATACTAAACCAAAGAAGTTATGTTGAAATGTTTTATGCAGAAGTATGT
This sequence comes from Mya arenaria, assembly GCF_026914265.1. Lineage (NCBI taxonomy): Eukaryota > Metazoa > Mollusca > Bivalvia > Myida > Myidae > Mya > Mya arenaria. Next base: position 20,224,787 of record NC_069137.1, read on the forward strand.
GTGCAGCTCGTATATCGTTTTTAGTGCTTACTAGTGCAACGAAATGTAGGCAAAAGTAACTATGTCCAGTTCGGTTCAGGGCGTGTATGTCGCTCTTTCGTGCCTTCAAGTGTGGCAGCCAATAGACAGAGATCGCTTTATTTTAAGTTCAGCTCCGATATGTCCCTGTTTTGTTTGTCCTAGTGAAATAACAAGTTGGCAAATGTCACTGTGTGGTAGCAGGAGGTCATTCTTGTTCCGCTTAGCCCTTTTGGGTGCTTATTAATGCAAGAACCACAAGCAGGTCATAATGAACATTTCACGTCTATGATGTTTCTATAAGTTGCCTTATAGTCTCGAAAAAGTCCGTCCCTATTATTTGCGTTCTATTAAAAAAACAGTAGGGGCGATCACTATCATGTCTATTCGGTCGCTATTTTGCGTCTACGAAGATGAAAACCGGTTTGCGAAAGTCTCAGCTTTTTGTTTTCTTTAATCGAAGTATTTTCCTATTTTGTGCAAGTTAGTGCAACAACCAGTAGGCGGAGGTCACTTATTTTAGACAGGACTAGTATGTCGTTTTCTTTCGCCTACTATGGCGACAAGCAATAGGCGCAGTTCACTATATGATTACAGTATGTCTAGTTTGTCCCTACAATGCTGCTGGTAGGATTACAACCAGTTGGCGGAGGTCACCATGTGTTCCGATATGGCCTAGTAGGTCCCTATTATGTGCCGACAAGGCAGATAAATAGTAGGCGATGTCAGTAGGCTGATATCACTCTGTTTTGGGCTCATACTTAGTATGTCGCTATCATGAGCCTACCAGGGCCAAATCCAATAGCAAATGGATATCATTTGTTTAATAGGACAAAAACCAGTACGTGGAGGTCATAACTTGTTCACTTCATGACTGTTATATCCTTATATGTGTTATATGTGTTAACTTGGACAACAGCCGGAGGTGAATAAAATTAAGTTCATGTACGGTAGGTTCTTATTATGTGCTTACTTTGATGACAACCAGTTGACAGATGTCAATATAAGTTACCGTTTGACTCAGTTATGTGCATAATAGTGCGACGAGGAATGGCGGACGTCACAATAAACCCATTTTGAAACAAATTTGTCTCTATCAGGTGTCTGTCCATCAACCAGTACCTGGATGTCAATGTATGTCCGGCCTTAGACCAGTTGGTTCATATGAATTCTTATTGCATTTAACGCTAGCATGTGCTTAACAGGGTGATGCCCAGTAGGCGGAGGTCAATAAACAATCAGTTCACGAATATTATGTTCATATTTTGTGCGTACTAGGGTGACAATTTGTATGCGGATGGCACTATATGGACAGCTGAATTTGCTCTGTTTGTTCCTTTTATGAACCCACTAGGGCATGAAGTCATCGTGGATGTCACATTATGTTCAATTCAGGACAGGTACGTCTCATGCGTCTACTAGGGCATCGGCCAGTGGGTGCTAGTACTATTTTGTGGATACGCGGACCACAATTAGTAGGTGGAGGTCACTATTTTGTAAGTTCAGGCAACTGTAAAAGGAAACTAGAGCAGTAGAGCAACCGTTACCTTTCTAGAAAAAGATTGTAAATCGTCTACGGAATATTTAAACAAATCCGACCTTTGGGTTACATGGGTGCAACCTTTGGGAAACTTGTACTTGTTATCAGATGGTTAAATAGCATGTTGCCCAAAAGGTATTGTGTTTGATAAAACATAATTTGGCATATGCTTCATTACATTTTGTGTAATCCCATATATATAAATTATAATATAATATATTTTATGTAGATGCAATGTTCTGATGAAATGTGGACACACTAATGGTATTAAAGGATGGAGATGATAATCATTTTTTTACTGCTTAAAAATTAAATGAATATTAACCTCAGCCTAATAGGTTAGTAAAAGTAGTATTTGCCATGCTAGAATATATATCAAATAAGTAATGGTAAGTAGAATTTTAAGTTATGGTGCTACAAGAAATACATATTTATTTGGATAATTTGGAACAATTACAAACGTATCACTTTTTTGAGGCGTATTGTAATAATTATTAAGATTACTTTTTTGCTCATATAGGCATACTTTACAAGTCGGTGGCAAGATATCACTGTTTTTGCAGAATTTGGTATCAACTTGCTGAGATCTTCAGACATATATTGCTAGTTTCCAACTGACGCGTTTCTTTTGACCCAAATCGCATAGCAGTTAGATTTCTACACTTTTTCATAATCATTGACTTGTTTCCTCCTCGCCAGTATACTCGATAGTTTTTAATAATTTTATGACAATATATTTCCAATATTTTTATTTTCCACATGTACTATATATCCCCATTATCCTCATATTCTTGTATTTTTTCCAAACATAGTTCTTAAAACTAAAAAAATGATATAGATCGCCTACAACACTTAATGTTTAATGGATGTTTACTATGTCCGTTTTATGAGAATTCTTTGCTACCAGTCATGGCGTATATCCATTTATGTTCAGTTCAGTTCAGATTTGTACTAGCATGTCTCGGGTTTGTTTCTACTAGGGCGATAATCCGTAAGCCGATGTCAATATACACATTAAACACCGTTAATCCTAAGTCGGGATAAGGATTAACGGTATGTCGAACAAACAATTTATAGACAAAACAGCATGCGCGATTTATTGGTGACATAAAACATAAAGTCGTGAAAATGTGCAACACCTTAACACCGTTATGAATGTTAGTTGAGTGATAGTTCAGTATATAATTATGTCAAAACAGTGTTTGATTAATAACAAATAACTTTTGATTATACTTGTTTTATTTAAAATTTATGTAAATAAAAATTAAAGCACATGCATGCATTCATAATGTAAATCAAGTCCCTGTAAAAATATAACAAAGACATATAAATCCTGAAATGAACATAAAGCGATCTTTGCTTTCTTGTTACCGTCCTAGAATGCACTTAAACGCGACACTGAAGTCCTGAACAGGAAATAGTGGCCTTCGCCTACTGGTTGTCGCACAAGTAGGCATTATTGTTTAATGAACATTCTAACGAAAGAGGAATATTTTGCATACATAAAAAATAAATATTTACCGCTCCCCAACTTTGAACATCACATAAATAGCCTAAGGTCATATCTCGTATGTTCCTAGTATGTGCCTATTGGGCAATGACACTTTGTGTGCAGCTGAGTACCAGTTTGTCCCCATATTTTGACTACTTTGCCGCGTTGTCATGGCAAAGTACATTAAATGTACTGTTCGGGACATTATTTTCCCTATTAGGTATATATTATGGCATCAACCAGAAACCGGAGTGACTTTATGCACAACTTAGGACTTGATTTGACCTGTTAGGTGCCAACTTGGACCACAAACTGTAGGATGAGGTCACATTATTGTCACATAACATTATAAATAATATCGACTGTACGCTTTAGGCTGTCATGTATTGTTATACACGGGTATTTTTATCACTATATAATAAACATTCTAACAAAAAAATGAATAAATTGCATGATTGAAATTGAAGTAGTTGCCCTTTCCCCGCGTTGAACGAAATTTACTGTGTTTGAAAAGAATACAGTTCTGCATACGGGTTTTTATATTTACTGTTATCGCATTTGTTATTATTAAAGGACATAGAAGTAAATTGCCTTTTTAATTGCCTACCCATGACATGAATATTTTACCTCTGCTTAAAAGTAAAGTATTGTTTAGGATCAGAAAATGCATTGTCAGTAACAGTAGAATGTACCATGCTATAATATGCCAATGAAGTTATGTTCATTAAACCTCTACCATCCGTTATAATGCTATTATATTTACATAATTAAGTGTATAACTAGAAGCGAATTCAAATATCTCACTCGTCATTGAAGCGCAGTATTGATTACTAAATTTTATCGCTGAAATAAGCAAAACATACTAGTCGGTTGCATAATATCACGTTCATCGCAGAATCCCATCTCCGAGGGGATCTATCACAGGATAGAAAATAGAAAAATCAGGACAATACGAACATAGTATAACCATATAACAACATTTAGAGTTTGAGGTTACCGGGCTTCTGCATTTAATGTAAATTAATACCGTGAGATTACAGCTGTAACACAATACCCCTGACAATAGTGTTACTTTTTGTCCAAGTATTAAAAAGTTATTTGATAATGATGATCGGTGAAAAGCGGATTTCATGAAACAATGTGTTTCTTTATGGCATAATAAGTTTATAAACATAGATTTTGTGACGTCACGACATCTTAGTGATATGCGATTTCTGTTCATTAATGCAGTTTGAACGATCGGAGGTGCGAATACATACATACATACATACAGCATAAATGAACAACAATTTAAATCATTCTTTAAACAACATTTAAACCGAAATAACGTTAATATATGTTGTTTCAAGAAACAATCTTAAATATAAATGCGATTAAAGGCATCTCATGCCTGGTTAAAAGGGTATCTTCTGGAGGGACAACAAGAAGGAGGAGGCCACTATGTGAGGCTTAGGTCCGATTTGACCCTTATATGAGCTTATTTTGACGACAACCAGTCGGCAAATATCACCTGATGCTCCTTACATGACTTATTTATCGCTTAAGTATGTATATCAGAGCGACCAAATGTAGGATGAGGTCAATATAGTTTCAGTTCATGCCTAGTATGTTCATATTGTGTGCCTACTAAGGCGATGACACGTAATGTACAATTGCGTATCAGTGTAGCCCCCTTATGCCTACTAGCCCTCCATGGCATGCCAATAGACACTATATGTTTAATTCAGAACAAGCATGTCTATATCATGATTTTTAATACCATAATGCGGATGTCACTTGAAGTTCAGGACTAGTGTGTCCCTATTATGGGTATTTGTACCACAAACAGTTGGATGAGGTCACTCTGTTGTCACTTTAGATAAAATCGAGTTACCGAGTAAGGCTATTATGTATTAGTATACAATGTGAATTCTATAACTGAATAATGAACATTCTAACAAGAAAGGAATATATCACATGTACAAAGTCGCCCTTCCCTTCTACTCCCACCCCAACAAGCACTTTGAGCATGACATACGCGACATTTTTGGTCAGTAATATGTGAAGAACAACAATAATCTTTTTAGAAAATGCTTTAAAAAAGTGTCCGAAATGGTTTGGCAATCCGACCTTTGGGTTACATCGTTGCAACATTTTGAAGACAAAAAAGTATGTTACCAGACGGTTTAATCGATTGTAATCCAAACGGTATTATATTTAATAATAATTTGTTTTTTTCAAATGTTTGATTTTGAATTTCATGTTATCCAATTTATTATTTTTGTAGATCCAATGTTCTGATGAGTGTAAACACAATTTTTATATAAAAGGACATAGATGCATATTTACTTTTTTGCTGCATAGAAATGACATAAACATTTTACCTAGGCCTCAAGGACAAGTATTATTTAGGGTTTAGAAAAGTTTTGGTCAGTAAGAGTAGTATGTGTCATGCTAGAATATGGCATACATGAAATATTTTCAGTAAAATGTTATTATCAATAATGGTGCCACAACACATACTTATGCTTATAGTTTTAAACGTTTCTAAATGTCTCTCTCGTCTTTTAAGCGCGCTGTAGACTTAAGATTAATGTTCCGCTTAAGAGGCAAAACATACTAGTCAGTTGCATAATATCACGGTCATCGCCGAATCTCATATTTGGCGGGTTCGTCTGAGAGTTCAATAGTGATTTGATAATAACGATGATCATAGAATAGCGGATTTGAAGAACTGTTGCTTTTGAATGGTCTAATTAATACAGATAGGTTTTATTACGCAACAATTTCTTAGTGATAATGTATGTACCCTTTTTCTGTCGGTTTATGCAGTTTGAAAATAGGGCGCGCGCCTACATACGAACCCACATACCGTATGAACGCACAGCAATAGTTCTTTTTCCTAAAATTGACACTCTCATTCAAATTCAATCCATACACATGTATAACAAAGATGAATATTGAGAGAATTATATTTAACAACCCACTAATTAATGCATTTACGGAAAATATTAATGACTGATAACAGGATTGTAACCGTATATCCAAAGGCTTGAAACGCATACATATTGAATGACTGGTACCTCAGCGTTTGTGTTATGTTAAATAATGATATTGATAAAGATCACTGAGTGGGTAAAAGTTTGTAAGTGCTTCCACCCAAACTGTATCTTAACCAAGTATAAAGGATCACCATAAAGCCCTTAGCGCATAAACACAGATGTGTTCGTCAAATGTCTAGGACACACTTGCAGGTTAAATATCAAAACTAACACTGTTGATAGAACTTATTTAGACTGAAGCTAGTCCGGGATGAACAATGCATTCTATGAGTTTCAACAAAACGTGAGTACATCCATCCATCCTGACCGACCATTGTCCTGGCAGTATTTTGATATTTCATAATAGGATTTTCAAAACGGCTTTGCCATGAAGGTTCATCATTATGAGGGGACGTGGTGCACACATCAGCCAGTTCCTAAGGTAACACTCAGAGGTCAACAGTTAAATAGTACTGTTGATACATTAAATAACTAAGTACATAATAAATTAAGAGGTTCGATTTTTTTGCTTTTCAAAGTTGTTCGTAACCAAATGATATATTATTATAAACATAAAGGTTTTCGTCTAGGACTGGAAATTTCCTCTGATGTGCCTATTAGGGCGACAACCAGTGGCCGGAAGCAGTAAATGTTCAGCTCGGACTGGAATTTCCCTCTCATGTGCTTATTAGGACAATAACCAGTAGGCGGAGATAGCTATAAATTCAGCTAAGGACTAGCAATTCTAGCATATACGTTTACTAGGGCGACAAATCGTGCAACATCCTTATCTGTTCACTTCGTGCATATTATGTCCCTAATATGTATTTATAAGGGCATCAAGCAGAAACCGGGGTCACTTTGTGCACAATTCAGGACTTGTTTTGACCTGTTATAAGCCTACTTGGACCACAAACTGTAGGGTGAGGTCATATTCTTGTAACTTCATATAACCTTACAAAAATGCAAATTGCATGTTTGAACCTGACACATGCGACATTGGTTACCCGTAGCATATGTCGAGCAAGAAAATGATTTAATATAGTGTCCGAAACGTTTAACACAATCCGACCTTTGGGTAACATCGCAACAACCTTTGGGAGACATGAAATTATTTTACCAGATGACGAAATTTACTGTGTTTGAAAAGAATACAGTTCTGCATACGGGTTTTTATATTTACTGTTATCGCATTTGTTATTATTAAAGGACATAGAAGTAAATTGCCTTTTTAATTGCCTACTCTTGACATGAATATTTTACCTCTGCCTAAAAGTAAAGTTTTGTTTAGGATCAGAAAATTTTACCGAAAAGCAACTGTGTTAAAAAAAGAATATAGTTTTGCATACAGGTTTTTACATTTAATGTTATCGCATTTGTTTTTTTGTTGTTGTTTTTTTGCTTTTTATTTACTTTTGGTTGTTTTGTTTTTGCGGGTTCATTATTCCTCTGAGGTGTAAACACATTTTAATGTAAAAGGACATAGAAGTAAATTGCCTTTTTAATTGCCTACGCATGACATTTATATTTTATCTCTGCCTAACAGTAAAGTTTAGGGATCGAAAAATATATTGTCAGTAAGAGTAGTATGTGCCATGTTAGAATATGGCATAGATGAATTATTTTCAGTAAAATGTTATCATCAGTAATGGTGCTATAACATATATATATGTTTATAATTTTAAACGTTTCTAAATGACTCTTTTATCTTTTAAGCACGCTGTAGATATTAGATTACTGTTTTCGGTTAATAGGCAAAACATACCAGTCAGTTGCATACTATCACGGTCATCGCAGTATCTAATATTTGGCGGGATTTGTCCGTGGGTTCAATAGTGATTTGATAATTCTGTTAATAAAGATTGATTTTATTAAGCCACGATTTCGTAGTGATAATGTATGTACCTTTTTTCTGTCTGTTTATGAAGTTTGAACGATCGGAATCCCGCCTAAGTACGAGCCTACAAGCGGTATGAACGCACAGCAATGATTTGTACGTCAAATGTCAAGGACACAATACAAGTTAAATATCAAAATGAATACTGTTGATAGAACTTATTTTGACTGAACTTATTCCGGGTTGAAACTTTACCATGTATACAAGGATTTTCAACAAAACGTAAGTACATCAATCGATCCTGAGAAAACATTGTCCTGGCTGTATTGATCATACATAGTAGGATTTTCAAAACGGTTTCACATTTATAAGGCGACGTAGCACACACATCAGCCAGGCTTGAAGGTAACACAGAGAGGTCAACATTTGAAACAGTACTATTGAAACATTAATTAATTGAGTACACAATAATTTGAGATGTTCGAGTTTTTTTAAATTTTCCAAGTTGATCGTTACCAAATAATATATCATACTAGATATAAATAGTTTTCGTCTTACTGTTGAACTCCATGTATGTCTGTGTTGCAATAACATGGAAAATATTCTGACTGTGTCTGAAGCTTATTTAGCGGGCTTGACATGTCGCCACTTGGCGTGTATTATTGCCGTTGTTGAGTTTATAAGGTCTCCCCGCACTCTATAGAGGCTGCGCTATTGCTTGACTCCGTCACAGCCCCAAGTGTGACTGAAACATATTTCTGAGGCCAAGGGGATGGGTTAATCCCATTTGTTTGTGGGAAATTTGCCAAATGAGTAACCGCGGACTCTACGATGAATGAAATATGTGGTCCCACAGCCCTGAATTTTGGATATGTTTTTTTTTTTTCATTGGTCTTGACTTGTTGTAATTTAGAAATTGGATAGCATGCGTGTCTTAAAAATGTAAAAGCTAGAGTACGGTAACTTTGATATTTTTAAAGGATGAGTAAGACTCGCGGACAGTTCATTGGCAAGAGAGTGTTCTGAGATCAGGACGTTTCGTCCAGTATTCAAGTAGGAGGTAATTATTACCCATACTTGACTATCTAGACATAAACATGTCTCCCCTAGTTCAGTATATGCTCTTTTTCACTGGATATAATTTATTTTCTGTATTTGAATAGTTTTTATTGAATGAATTAGGCTTGGGTCAAAAACCTACAATGTACTTGGACCCGAAGCTTACCATCAACTTGCATAGCATATACCATGTATCATTCTGGACTTCTATTAGTACAATGGTTGTGTACAAGCTTAAAATGAGAAGAATTGAAAAATTGTTTATAATATATACATTTTTTCCGATATTTTTATTCTTGATGCGTTTATTCATTTGACGTTATGTTTTTGTGGTGACATGTATTTAATTGTTTATGGTTAGACCGATTTGTAAAATCATACTCTGAAATACCTCATCCTATCATGTAAAAACGAAAACAGAAAATATTTTTTTTTTGTCACCACAGCGTGGATAATAGATCATCAAAATAATTGTAATATTAAGTGTTTGTTTACCGGGCTCAGTAGTGTTAAAAGCTGATTAATATATCGTTCTTTATGCCATACATAAGTCCATAAAGTCCTTTTCGTTTTATTCCATAATTTCAAACAGTAAAATATATGTGAAACACTGAATATTCTATAAGTTGTTCGATTTAGAAAAAAATGGCATCTAGTACACTATATGAATTTATTATAGACTTAAGGACAATATACCTGCCAGTGAATGAAACGGTTGTGTCTTAAATACAGAATCCTTCACGTTCTTACGTCAAGTTATGCGAAATCAAAGATTGACGTAAATACATAAAAGTTGATGATATGCTTGTCACAAGATTTTCAGGACATTCGTACTTAAGGACCTATGCAAATTTATATGTCCCAAAAGTGCAAATTGTTTTAAATTTTTAACCGATAATCTCTGCTCAGTGTAAGTCGTCTGGTTAAGAACGTAAAAAGATTATGAATACAATTCAAACAAATGTAAATATTCCGTAAAATTATGTTAGTGTTATTGTTCTGTTCTTCCCTCTATTTTTTTGCAGGAAAAATGGCCTTTGTAAGCTTCATGTAAATAACGATATGATCTTATGCGATCCTTCCTGAAGAAGTAATAAAAATCCATGTATATTGTATGTCGCTTAAACGTATTTCACATGAAAGCTCTTTTCCATGTAAATTAAATAAGGATTTCGTTTAAACCTTGATAATTATAAAACAAACGTTTTTATTTCCGACTCAGTTATATATTCAACGTATTGATTTAGATATATCATTGGTGTATAATTGAGGTAAAAGTCATGTTAAGAAACACGAATAAACCTTACATAAACACAACTGTGCATTTACTGCTAGGACGTGTTTGCAAAGTGTTTGTTATGTGTTAATTAGTCTTTAAAATATGCAGTAAATGCATTTCAATAATATAACAGTGATACACCTCTTCGTCAGTCAAAATAAAACAAAATCTTATGTCAAATAGTCAATAGGTTTGTCAAGCATTATGTTCTGTGTGTACCGAGGACTTTTCTAAACCTGTGATAAATCTTTTTCCGTTACAGGGATTTCAATAAAAAAAGTCGAATCAATTTCAATTTAGGCCTCATTATCCTGTATAAAATTCCGCTCCTGTGACCTTATTCTTTTCAGGTTATTTTATACTTCAACGGTTGTCTCGACTTCTATGGTGTAACCATAACCTGGGTTTAAGTGAAAACGTCAACCCCCAGTTATTTGGTGTCCAAAAGTCGCCAGCGGATTTATGTGGTCCCTTGTTATTCGAATACAAAACAAAATAACCAATTTTAAAGGTTTTACTGACTAAGAATTGTTTCAGGAACAATATAATCCCACAAATTAGTAAAAAGAGTTTAAACTAAACTAGGTGTCGTGCAACCAATGAACACATTCTTAATATCTGAACAATTAATATTTGCAGTCGGACTCCTCTGGGAGAGACATCGTGAAACGAATGAGTATGTCTGGAAAACTGAAGTTCGATTTGTAATTGGAATAATTTCTATAAATTGATGGGAAAACTATATAAGAACCATTTTTGAATAAATTGAATTGTTCCTAGATTCATTTTGATACATATTTAAATGAATCTTTGAATCTCAAACGTTCAAAATATCTTATATTTGTTATACATCGTCTACCCCCCATTTACATGTGTTATGCCAATGTTTAAAATACAATTCTACTTAATTAATGTCTGGAGCCGTATAATAATTAAGTATGTAAACCCCTTCTATACCCCATTTAAACAAAGCGACACACGAACATTCCCTAGATTGAATATCAAATTGATATTGCCACTAACCGTTTTTTACTTGAATCCATCGTCTTGGCCTCGAGTCAGGACCTACCGCCTGGGGCGAGTGTTGTACCTTCTTATCTTATATTGTGCATTTTCTCGCCTGCTGTAACCGCTTTTATACCGTATCAAATATTCAAGAATAATTGTCAAGTGCACCTTTAAATCTTTTTGGAGAGATTAACTGCACTACATTCATTAAAACAAATCATTTCTCTTAGTGTAATTTTACTATATGGTTTCTGGTGGTTGTTTCTCAAGTTAAATAATACGTTACTGATTTGTTTTGCACTCATTATTTTCTTGGAAAAAAGCCTCACATAATTATTTCGATTGGTTTAACAATCAAACAGATACGAGTGAAACTTACATATATTCATAGCATTTCAGTTTTTTTTTCAAATTGAAAACATAATTAATTAACAATGTATATAGATTTCACTCTTTTCTCAGTTCTGAAATGATTTTGAAAAACGCACGTGCACTAGGTGTTTTAAGGAATGCCATAACGGTACATATTAGCAAAGAGTGGTTTATATTTGTTATTTAAAGTATAGGAACAGTGGGTTTGCAACGACACGTCTGTTTAAGTCTGAGAAGAAAACGTATGCAATCGCAGACAACATTACACCAGAGACATATTTAAAATCCAATCGCCAATTCTTCCTCCAAGTATAGGGCCGTCGATGTCTGACCCTCCATCAGACAATCGTTTTGGCATTGGCATAACAGGATGTGGACATCATACACAACAATTGCAGCTTTTCGTATTAAACTATTACTTAAATGAGTCATTCATGCTGCATTTTGCATATAGTCATAATAACTTGTAATATTCATACCCGTTTCATAATTATTGATGTTCTACCAGCTCACGAAAATGAAATAGGCTAGCTGCTAACTACGCGTTTGGATACCAGGGCACGTTTTTGGCATACATAATCCCGCCGGAGGATTTATTCCGACAACCATCGCATTGCTCATCGGTATCGCCATATATAGGGAGAAAATACCAAAATACACGGTTAATAGCTTGTCAACGTTTTCCGGGTGGTTCCGTGGTCTTGTGTCACACTAGTCAATCCAGTTTCTATTCCCAACCGCAACACTAATATACTAATCATCTTCCGGGATGGACGTTAATCGGGGTTCCGTGTGACAGTTCTATATTTTGCGGCACGTCAAAGAATTGGATTTTCTCAAACCAGGGTTTTATTGTGTCTGTGCACCATTCTCGAATTATTTTAATTAACTAACACTCTTACCAGAGCACTCGTCGAATGGGCAAGGCCCGAGTGCGAGTTTAAAGAAGCTTACACACCAACTGGTGGTTAAAGCAATTCAGCAACCCAGTCATAATTGCAAACAATGCTGCTTTTTTACAAGTGTAATGCTATGATGAAAACGGCAATAGAGCATGCCATTGGACAAACAACATGTATGTGGTTTATTAATAATGGCATAGATTTTGTTGTTATTGTTTATTAAGGTTCATAAATCTTCGTCTTAGTGTGAGAGTAAGATCACAACCTAGCCCGACTTTAAATTAAAATTAGCTTCAAATATTGTTATGAACACAGCAAATAAAATGCAAGAAATAATAATTTTACAATATATTGAAAGGATTGAGGAGATGGCTACATAAATCATGGTTACCGAACTGGCATCTTAACGTTGTCAGTAGGACTAAAACTTTCGAACAGGGTCTGCCGCGAGACATTCAGACCACTCTACCGGCTGAGTTAAGTAGTCAAATTACATTATATATAATATTGAACCTTTCGGCGACATATACAGTACAACATTTGGGGTACTTCTCCCAAAGGTTGTACTTTTTCATGAACATCCGGCGATTTACCTTTAGGCGACAGTCAAAAATTGTATATTCTCGATGGCTAGTATTTTGGGAAAAAACATCATTAATTCTGCTTTACTACATTTATTTATGCATATTTTATGAAGGAATATGCAAAGGATATATTATCATAGGATATATAGCATGTAATGATAATGTCTTCCAAAGGTTGTTCAAATAGGCAAAATGTCCCAAAGGTTGAATTTGTATATATATATATATATATATATATATATATATATATATATATATATATATATATATATATCAACTTCTAACAAATATACATGCCCACTAGTGATGGGCCGATGATTGCCGATAATCAATTTTATCGGCAGACATTCGTAACTCGGGGATCGGCGACCTCATCGTTCCATAATCGAATAATCGAGAAAAAAAGTTTGCTTGAATCCAGTAAATTTCCAACTTTATTTAGCGCAGTAACTTAGGGCTAAGGAAAGTAACCGCTACATTGAGTTTTAACAGTGCTTTCATTTAGTTTTTCTTTGAGTTCAAATCGCTTTATGATGGCGGACGGCCAGGGGGGACATCAATCTCAAAATATTTGATTACCCTGGATATCGGTCGTCCACGTGCTGGAAAAGTGCGAATTATTCCAGCGAAATTGTAAGGGGCATTCAAGCCCAGATTCTTATGAAACTGGGGCATTCAAGCCCAGATTCTTATGAAACTAGGCTTGATCGACCCCAACTGTGCTCACATATTGAAATGAACGTCAAGATCAGTCGATTTAAAAACAGGAAATATTTGAAGAATGGAAATGTTTGAAGTCCAACTCCGAAAATACGTGAGAAAAGTTTTTTCTATTTTAATTTCCAATTACCTGTTAGTTTTAATAGTTAATGCCATCCAAAACCAATGTGTTATGTCTCGTTGTTTTCAATTTAATTTTCAAAACCGGTTTAATTAATGCACCAGTTATTTGTAACCACCCCCATGCTCCACCCCCCAACCGGTCCGGGTAATAGTTGGGTCTTAGAATTTCGGTCCAGCCAAGCCCGGCCAAAGTCCTCATCTTGCGGGAAGGAACTGCTCGTAAAACCCCCGCCAAATGCCCCTGAACCCAAGGGAATCTATGTAAGGCCCATTCCCCCGCTATATTTGGCGGGAAGACAAAACCACCGCATCCACCCGGCACTGCGAGGCCACCTAGAAGGTAAAACACGGCCCATTTCCCTGCCTATCCCCGGACCTGGGGGCCGTGGTTAGAATTGACTGGTGCATAGGTCATTGACAATTTTGTCCAAATGACAAAACATGTGTATTATACAGGATAAGACACGGTTGAAAATTGCCCAAGTAAAAATAAATTACCCTCTGCCAATTATTATTTGCACTGTGGCAATTATCAACCAAAAGCCATGGTCAACCATGTATTATTTTTATAATGTACATAATAATGTTATAACATATAATATTTTAATAATATTAATTTATTTGTCAACTTAAGTAAACCTCACCATGAAATGTTCCCTGACTTCATAAACCTTGGATATTGTTTTTTTAAATAATTTTTAGAATTATTCAATATGCCAGAAATACTACCTGTTTTCGGACTGAATCATTAGAAATGAAATGCACACGCAAACTAAGGTCCTTATTGATATATGAATCAGAAAATGATGCTTTTGTGATACTGTCCGATTACAGCCAACTAATTGGATAATCGATCGATCAGGGTCTCCGATTAATCGATTATGAAAATTCACGCCGATTGCCCATCACTAATGCCGAAAGCTTGCATATTAGCACAGTGTCATCAATTAAGAAAGGAAGCACATGTCAATAAAGAAGTTATAAGCTGTGGTTAATTAACATAACATACATCTAAAGATTATTATGTCTTGACGTTCTTAAACTAACAAACACTTTAATATGAAAGGTCTGTAAAATGATTTAGTCAACACTTCTGACAGGCTAGTTATTCTATGTTCTATATATGATTCATATATGTATCAGTTTCAAAGTATGTTGCTGCAATTGCACTTTCACTCTTGTCCTTTTCTGTGTGTCTTCGCTGTGGACTGAAAGGTTAAATTGATGATTTGGTGTAAATTATGTTTTCTTTCGGAAAATATTTGTATGTGTAGATTTAAAGGGGCTTAGACACCAGATGATACAAGTGCAAGAAAAAAAGATGAAAACAAACTTACATAAAATTGACATTCTTGTGAGCAACGCCTTATGTTTTACTTATCATTTCGCTGTGACATATGCATCTTACGCATTTTTTTTGCGCATTTTTCCTATTTGAAATGTAATAGGGCTGTCTACCACGTCAATCGCAGTAAGTTTGAAAATAGCGTCGGTATTTTGTACTGTACTCTTAAAAATATATGATTCAAACTGAAAAACCAGTATGCGCTATTTTAGTAAAAAATACGAATGAAACAAAACATTAATGTTGCGTTTGTTATATATGTACAAGGCCTCCTACTTGCTCGTAATGAAAATCTAGGCTTGTTTTGTGGAAAGCTATATTTGCCGATTGTGGACCATCTGTTGTCTAGCTTAAATTCATAATATTACATAACCACAATTCAAATCACTTGTCAGACCAAACTATATTATGACAAAACATTCTAACCACTTCCCAAAATTGTCATTATATAAATGTACTAAAGCTGACGATTAACGCTTTTTATATTCCGTATATATATACTGTAATTTTAAGTTATTATATGAAAATGATTATATTCAATTTCTTCTTTTTTAACTAAAACAATACGCTTAAATGGAACAATGAGTAATGCGATTTCCAAACTCTCTTACTCATTTATTTTAATGGAGGGTATTCCTTGCTGGGTTGGTAAGAACTCGTGTTGGCTGGTTGAGAAACCTTGACGGCTGGTTGAGAACCTAGGTGTACCGGATAACCCTTGTGGGTTTATTGATACAAATTGTTGACTGGTTGAAAACCCTTGTAGGCTTGATGATAACAATTGTGGGTTTATGGATAACCATTGTTGGCTAGTCAATATCCCGTGTTGGCTGGTTGATATCCCTTGTTGTCTGGTTGATAACAGTTGTGGGTTTATTGATAACCCCTGTTGACCAGTTGATAACCCTTGTAGGCTGGTTAATAATCCTTGTTGACGGGTTGATAACCCTCGTTGGCTTTTTGATAACCCTTGTTGGCTTGTTGATAACCCCTGCTGGCTGGTTAATAATCCTTGTTGACGGGTTGATAAACCTCGTTGGCATTTTGATAACCCTTGTTTGCTTGTTGATAACCCTTGTTGGCTGGTTGATAACCCTTGTTGGCTGGTTGATAACTCTTGTTGGCTAGATGATAAATCATGTTGGCCAGTTGATAACCCTTGTTTGTTTTTTGAAAAGTCTTGTTGGCTGGTTGATATCCCTTGTTGGCTTGTTGATAACTCTTGTTGGCTGGTTGATGAACCATGTGTGCATGTTGATAACCCTTCTTGGCTGGTTGATAAACCTTCTTGGCTGGTTGATAAACCGTCTTGGCTTGTTGATAACCCTTGTAGGCTGGTTAATAACCCTTGTTGGCTGGTTAATATCCCTTGTTGGCTGGTTAATAATCCTTGTTGGCTTGTTGGTAACTTTTGTTGGCTGACTGATAACCCTTCCCGGCTGGCTGATAACCCTTGTTGGCTGGTTGATAACCCTTCTCGGCTGGTTGATAACCCTTGTAGGCTGGCTGATGAGTCTACATGGCTTGCTGATAATCCTTGTTGGCTAGTTGCTAACTCCTGCTGAATGGTTGATAATCCTTTTTGGCTGGCAGATAACCCTTGGCGGCTGGTTGATAACCCTTGTTGACTGGTTGATAACCCTTGTTGGCTAGTTGATAACCCTTGTAGACTAGTTTTTAGTCCTTGTTGGCTGGTCGATAACCCTTGTTGGCTAGATGATAACCCTTCTTGCCAGGTCGATAAACCTTGTTGGCTTGTTGATAACCCTTGTTGGCTGATTGATAATCGGTTTTGACTGGTTGATAACCCAGGTTGGCCAGTTGATAAACCTTGCTGTCTAGTTGATAATCCTTGCAGGCTGGTTGATAATCCCTTTTGGCTTATTGATAACCCTTGTTGGCTTGTTGATAGCCCTTGTTGTCTAGTCGATAACCCCTGTTGACTGGTTAATAACCCCTGTTGACTGGTTGATAACCCTTGTTGGCTGGTTGATAACTCTTGTTCACTAGTTGATAACCTTTGTTGGCTGTTTGATATCCCCTGTTTGCTTGTTAATAACCCTTGTTGGCTAGTTGATAACCCTAATTGGCTAGTTGATAAACCTTGTTGTCTAGTTGATAATCCTTGCCTGCTGGTTGATAATCCCTGTAGGCTTATTGATAACCCTTGTTGGCTTGTTGATAACCCTTGTTGGATTGTTGATAACCCTTCTTGGCAAGTTGATATCCCCTGTTTGCTTGTTAATAACTCATGTTGGCTTGTTGATAACCCTTGAAGGCTGGTTGATAACCCTTGTAGGCTAGTCGATAACCCTTTTTGGCTGGTTGAAAACACTTGTTGGCTGGTTAATAACCCTTGTTGTCTGCTTGATAACCCCTGTAGGCTGGTTGATAATGATTGTTTGCTAGGTGATAACCCTTGTAGGCTGGTTGATAACCCTTGTAGGCTAGTTGATAATGATTGTTGGCTGGATGATAACTCTTGTTGGCTGGTTGACAACCCGTGTAACCTGGTTGTTAATGATTGTTGGCTGGATGATAACCCGTGTAGGCTTGGTGAAAACCCTTGTTGGCTGATTGATAACCCTTGTTGGCTGGTTGATAACCTTTGTTGGCTAGGTGATAACCCTTGTTGGTTGATTGATAACTCTTGTTGGCTGGTGGAAAACTTTTGTCGGCTGGTTGATAACCCTTCTCGGCTATTTGATAACCTTTGTTGGCTAGTTGGTAGTCCTTGTTGGCTTGTTGATAAGCCATGGTCTGTCACTGATGATGTGTCACTGAAATTAGGGAAGTGGTTGTCATAATGTTTATCATGGAATAACATAGATTGATGATACAATTAAGAGGTATATTTTAATGACTTCGCAATCCATACGCTCAACTGAATTCTAGAAAATATATCATTTGAACGTATTACAAATGAAAAACGCAAATTCGATGAATACTTTAGATTTAATCAGAGATAGTTTACAATTTCTTATTTCTTTTTTAATACAATAACTTCTTAATATTGTTAATCTCGAAAAACAATAATCGTAAATGCGTTTAAAAGAAAATAACACATCATTCAACATATTTTTTTTTACTATATGCATTGGTCGTGTTTTTTAAATTTATATTTTCCCTCTGGAGCAAATTTTGTTTCACGGCAGTCCCTTTCGGTTGCCGCCTTAAGAAGGGAAAAACCTGTGGCATTACCGTTGGGTTAACGTATCTCCTGTTCGAGGAAGCAGTACGTCTACTAAAACATAGTTTCCTACTTTATGGAAATAGCTGTTGCAATTGAAATTAATCTTAGATTTAACCACACTACCATCAACGGAACATTTGGTTTTTAACATTATTTTACTGAAGCACAAAACAAGTATCTAATTAAAAGTAATTCACTATCGCTCTCAGAATCTGGATTGTACAGTATTTTTTCGAGGCGAATTCATGCTGTGCAGCCGAAGGGTGATTAAATGTTGAGATAGCGAATTAGTTTTAACTATTTAAGTTGAATGTAACGTTTCCGTAAAGTTTATGTCTTACGAAAAGCCCAGAGGAAATGTCGAGAGTGTACCCGAAGATGTTGTTGAGAAGGATGGAGAGCGGGCATCGGCATTTTCTCGACAAGATGCCGGAAATCGCCATGGCCTTGTTCGTTTTTAATCTGCTATAATTGTTCAAATATTTAAGGCCGATGATCTGAGTTATTTGATTCGTCGGGACTCCTTTATCGTTCAGCTTTTGTGCAAGATTCTTCTGGGCATTGTAATAGTTTTAAAAAGAAAACTGAATTGATGAACTGATTAAGGTAAACAGCGAAAGGAAACAAGTCAAATTCAAAATGCGGTAAGAGTTTGTAGGTAGAAATGACTTATAACTATGTTACGAGCACATTTCGCCAAGTGCATATTCAAATGATACGTACAAAGCGGGTTAACCGTATGTTCCATGAAATAGTCATACATGAAATGGTAAGCTTGTAATAGTAATAGTCAATCAAAATTGTTTGTTTGATTTAAAATAGTGCATTTTGTATGTTGACAAATATATTTATTTGTGTCTTTTATTGCACTACAGACAACACACATGTATTCTTTTCTTGTTACATACATGTACTTTTTCATTTGAAAGATTGAAAAAGAAATCCCGAGTTGTCTGCAGTGAAATGATACAATATTATTGTTTCACTCGAGCCAGAGTGAAATGACCAAGTTATTTTACATTCTTTCACCGATATTCATAAAATAAAATTTCATACCAACATTTCACTGCTCTTATCTTTAATTAGGCTAATTTGAACAGTTGGACTAGATTTCTAAAAAATGGAGAGAAAGATTGCACGAACCTTGTAGTAGAAACGTCCGTTCTGCGTTGTTTTCCAGTGAGCTTTCTCCACCTTACAAAAAAGCAAATACATGGTATTCTTGATTCGCTACTTACTCATGATTATAGGTCAAAGTTGGTTTCTTAATCTATCATTCAAACTCTTCTTTGTATTATAAACGTTTTAAAGTTTTAATTATCTATTTAGTATACCGTGCATACAACGTATGACAATTGCCTGTTTGTGCTAGTATCACCTTTCAGATTTTTTAATTTATTGAAAAAGTGAAAACAACGCGAGCATGGTGTGTGTCTACTTCTTGGTCTGCAATTTCGTATCTCAATATCATAATGCACAAACGCCGTTAAAACTTAATTTAACTGTTTTTTTTATTATCATATAAAAACTTAACAATTCATAAATACTGTATCATTTATTATAGCCATTACCATGATTTTTTCTCCTCTTTAAGCTGTCTAACCAAATTTTCAAGCCTGAAACAACAAAGAAACGAAATTAAATACATAGCAAGAGTTTCATGTTGTAATGGCTACATTTCTAGCAAGGCGCATTTACAATTGTTTTAAGTTAAATAGGTATATTATTAGTATAGTATAGAAAACATGTTCACAGTAGAGCTGCTTTATTACAGTTAGTCACCCGTAAACATCGTGACTGAGCTCATATACTTAAATCGATCGTAAATAATATTCAATTTAGAATACCCTTACACACATTGTCTTGGTTTGTTCCCAACCTTCATGTTGCCATAAAGCACTTGGTTTCGTGAAACGCACATACATTATAAATACTTATCATCTCAGGTTCTTAACAATGTGTTTGTTTAGAATATATATTTTGGAGTACAAAAGAGAATGAGAACAACCGAACAATCACTTTTTTTCTATTCGCATATCAAATATCATTATTATTAGGAGCAAATTTAGAAAAACTTCTTTTTTTAAATAACAGACGAGTGCTTTAGCGAGATTGTATGTTTCCAAAATAAAGCATGATTGAAATGGAATCATTGATACCGGAGTGTTTGCTAGCATCGAACTACCTTTAAAAAATAGCAACAGCTCATTTTCATGGTGAGGATTTATTCCGGCCTTGATAAATAATAAAACCCGCCTGCCTTAAGTGCCATATAGTAAGAAGGCTTCATTTAGGTATGATTTTGGAAATTTGTCATATAGATCCGCCAATTTCGGACCTCAGCAGGTTTTGTTGCAGAAAAAAAACACGGGGGTTTCAACATGAAGCAGGGTTTTCATAATACAATATTTAAGTTATATTAGCACAAAAAATATCTTATATCAAAAGGAACATTATACTTCGACACCGGAAGTGAAATGATGCGAAACCAAAAAAACCCCAGCTTTTTAGTACTGTAATGTTTCACCTGCGGGATAAAATTCCCAGATTTTACCGATAATGCACAATCCATAAAACGCCCATTTCTGAGTTATTTGTGTTATGATGTTAATGTCACTTGGTTAAGAATTTTGAAATGCATGTCTTTCATTTAAAAACAACATAAATTTTATGTTTTTTACAGGAAAAAATACCCAGCAAAAAACAGTTTGGACAATTTATGGTATAACACGAGGCGATTATTGCCCTTCATTTAAAACAAAGCCAGATGATTTTACATATGTATCTTATTTTGTTTAATAAATCACCAAAGTTTAATATGTAAATTACATTATTGATGGAAATTTGACTCATTTCGAAAGTTATGAAATAGTGCAAAGTAACTTTTGTGTTTTTTTAATAATCTTAGTCATTTAAACGACTGCTAAAAATACTACTTAAAGAAAATTATGAGTAACGTTAATGAGTTGTAACGTTAACATGTCAATATTGCATAAATTGTTTAATTATTTGTACTCGAATATGACTTTAAACCGGTTTAACACAAA